>NC_089744.1:8120000-8132500 GCF_040412425.1 Macrobrachium rosenbergii
CTGTTATTATATATTCTTTATATATATATATATATATATATATATATATATATATATATATATATATATATATATATATATATATATATATATATATATATATATATATTCCTTTACAAGTGAAACAAATGGCTAATTTATCTGAGGCAGTGGATCCATCTACACTAAAGGAGCGTTCTGAGTCATTGAACTTTCCTTTAAAAAAAAATAAGGATTTAGGTGACGCAAGGGTACTAGGTAAACAGCTTTACTATTAGACTGGTTGTACGGCCGGTTGCATTGGTAGTTGAGTCGACAGCGTTGACTCGGAGGTTACAGGTTTTATTAGAATAGCCACACGCCCACTCCCCATAGGGTGTTAGTGCCGTCAGTGCACCTCACGCGGTGCACTGTAGGCATTACTTAGGGGTCTTTGCAGCGTCCCTTCGGCCCTAGCTGCAATCCCTTCCATTCCTTTTACTGTACCTCCATTCATATTCTCTCTCTTCCGTCTTGTTATCCACTCTCTCCTAACACTTGTTTCTTAGTGCATCTGCGAGTTTCTTGGTACAACTGCGGTTTTCCTCCTGTTACACTTTCAAGCCTTTCTATTCTCAGTTTCCATTTCAGCGCTGAATGACCTTATAGCTCCCAGTGCTTGGCCTTTGGCCTAAATTCTGTAGTCCAGTCCATTCCACACGCCCACCAATATGAATTTCATTTAGTTCGTGACCAGCATTATCTGCGAAAACAGAAGGTCACACATCCGAAGTTTGTTTTACGGCGACCCTGCTGAATTTACGCTAGTGTCTCCAGAATAACATTGAGGAAGGTAGGGAAGGAGCTCCGTACTCTTTAATATATAAGCACAAGTGTGGCTCATTATATCATCCTTCATTTCCAAGTCATCTGAGCTTCCATGGCTTTATTCCTTTCAGCTGTAATCAAGGAAAATCTCCATTTCTAACAGCAAGTTATATTCTGCCAGTAACTTACTGATGATTCAAAATACTGATGATATTCCTACTGATAAAAATAGGACTACTTGAAGCTTTTATAATTACATTCTCATCTAATATTTGATCACTTGGTATTAAGATCTTTGTTACTAAGCACTCTGTTCGCCCAGTATCTGTGAATAATCTAACATGCAAAGAGACTTAATCACAGACAAATGAAACAGTTGAACAACTCTTCGTCGCGCAAAGAATTACATTGTTTCATTTATTGTTCTGTCATCAAAGGCAGGGGATGAACGTCTGCTAAAAATTTACGGACTTACAAAACTAATAGAATCTTTATTGGTTCTTGTAGGGCAAAAACCAGAACGCGGAACCAAGATTATCAAGTGTTCTTACGAATTAACCTGAGGATTGGGGAGTGGAGGGAGGTTCCAGAGCTTTAGAAGGTTCTTGGGAGCCAGTATGGTTAGATCAGAGAGCAGCAAAGTGAAGTTTGAGGAGGGCTGGAAGGAACTAGTATAAAAGTGGTTCTGCACTTACTTTCTTCACTGCAAACACATTATATAAACACATTATATATACTGTATATATATATATATATATATATATATATATATATATATATATATATATATATATATATATGTGTGTGTGTGTGTGTGTGTGTGTGTGTGTGTGTGTGTGTTCATACATACTCGGAGAATTCCAGGACAAAGGCAACAGAACTGATGGAAGAATCTCTTCAATGGGTTAGGAAGTCTGACCTCGAATAACTTTTACAGTACACCATGATGTGAAAATGGAGGTTTCCAAAGAGCCTCCTCTTTCACCGCAATGTTTTCGACAAGAACCAGTAAAACAATAAAAAAAACTGTAGAAGAATAATTTCAGTTTTTTCCTCTGTGCCTCTAGTTGAGGTTTAATACAGCTTGGTTACTTCTTATTCTTCTGTGCGGAAAAGTTTAACTATCATGAATATTTTGACAGTAAAAATAGCATTACCAAAATGATGCGTTAAATCATGGCTGGGCTTTGTGAAGCCTTAAAACCTGTAGAAAAAATAAGATTATTATTATTATTATTATTATTATTATTATTATTATTATTATTATTATTATTATTATTATTATTATTATTATTATTATTATTATTATTATTTGAGATCCCCTTCCCCAGGGCAGGTGAATCTAGCCAGCAGAAAAACATTTAAAAATATCAAAATTATTTTACACAAGCACAAGCAAACTAAATTGGGTTCATACTGTAGTACACTGGGAATACTAGATCAAAGTTAATTTCAGAATAATCCATCATATATGTTTAATTGGTCGCAACCATTTGACCAGTATAATTATATGAAGGTTTGAAATATTACTGTATTACTTTGTAATGTATGAATGTCGTTTACATTGGATGTTATCGAGAACTACGTTAAGAGAAGCGACAAAATTTATGAGGAGGGTTGGTACAAAGGGAAGGTTAATGCAAATTACAAGCGGGATTGGCATTTTGAGGTGGTCTGGACCTGTGGAGAAAGGAAGAGAAAAAGTTAGCATTTCGACTACACTATGTGTAAAGTGGTGTTAAAGTTGAAGGGCCTTAACATCTAGAAGGCGAAAGAGTGGAGTGCTTGCATTTACAGTTTATAGGATGTTCATTGAGCCATGTATGGAAGAATATGAAACGGCTAATATCATGGAAATTTTCTGCGCCGGAGGTTCATCCTTTATTGACTCTTCTTTTAAATCTGTAACAGTATCCTAGTTGGGAAAAAATTATATTATATATATATATATATATATATATATATATATATGTGTGTGTGTGTGTGTGTGTGTGTGTGTGTGTGTGAGTATACGTATGCGAGGCATAATTTTATGGAATGTGTAACAAGCTCCAAACTTGTTTCAGTTGTCAGTTAATGACAGCAATCTTTCAGACGTCAAAAGGTCTTGACTTGAAATCCAATACATCTAAAGTGTTTCATTGCAGGCCATAACATTACTTTCATTTCTCTTTTATGAGCAAACAATCCAATAAACTACTCGAGCAGTAAAACTGAAATTCAGACGTCGTTTAGAGAAGAAGAGCCAGTTTGAAACGAGTAAAGTTCCGGGTAATTACCAGGTCAATGGTTACCTGATATTTCACGAAAATAGAGAGAGAAAACAGTTCCATGTTGGGCGAGTAGCACCTTTTGAAAAATAGCAAAATGGAAGTCACGGAAAGTTTTTTTATCGACTGAGAATTCTCGTCTTCTCTTGCTCTTTGTAAAATCAATACAACATAACTCTTCGGTGTTGGTATGCGTGAATGTATTTGTGCGCAGTTTTATATGCAGAGGAAAATCGTGCTGTTCGCTTCCTGCCGGTCAGAACTTCTCAAAATCCTTGAATGGCGCGCTCATGAGTAAGGGTTGAATGTGCCCATTTAATTTGAATTAATTATTTTTGAATTTAACGTGCTCACGCCTAAATATATATAAATATATTTGTATATATATAATAAATAATTATATTTTATATTATATATATAATGTAAATATATATATTCAGTATATATTGCATATATATATGTATATATACATATATGTACATATATATTTATACACACATCTATATACATACATACATATATATATATATATATATATATATATATATATATATATATATATATATATATATATATATATATAAACACGTACGTGGTGTATCTTGCTGTTCCTTTCTTCTTTGAAAGTCAGTGTTTGAAGGGAGGAGTTAAACAAACATTTGTAGAATGTTCCGTGCTATATTCTTGGTTTTGTTCCACTGTAGCACATTTGAAAACGTCTCAAAAGTAACTTAATAGGTAGTATGATTAAAAGCCTTTTTATCGTCAGATCCGTGGAGAAAGTGAAGTCTGAATTGAAATGAACAGCTTAGAAATCAAAAGCAAAGCTCACATTTTTTTTACATTCTGAGCACTTGATTTCTCACAAGGGGGAGCGGGAATATTAGAAACGACAGTAATGGTAAGAACAATGACAGGATGATAACAGTCACAATTATAGCGACAGTTGGCAGGATAAAGGTGTACGATGGTAGCGTAGCAACAACAGAAATGTTAACAACAATAATCATAATCATATCAGTATTGTCATTCTTGTTGTCTAGACATATCAGGTTGATGTAGATTTTATTCTTCATTGACAGTGAGAAGTTTTAGTACTGCTACTACTACTACTACTACTACTACTACAAATAATAATAATAATAAAAATAATAATAATAATAACCTGTAATGGTTACTGTACAGGTATGTGCTTCTCTATCTATGGATGCGATTAGAAATATCTTTATCTTCCTTTATGTTCGAGTAGTTTGTTGGTGTCTGACGATGGAAACATGGTATGGTATTTTTTGAAAGTTAAGAGACAGTTTCCGTAACGCAATGGACAGGGCTTCCAATTTACGAAATGTGGAAAAGGCTCATCAAGATGGAAGATGATAGTTTCTTGAGGAAGCATCTGTCGTAAGATTTCTGTTAATACTTGTCAGTGTAATGCTGGCGATGCCTCCTTGATGATAAGGGTGCTGAAGATAAGGCCGCAAGGTAGCCGTACAGTAACTTACAATTCTCCCCTGGAGGAGTAAATCTACTTTCGACGTTAGTCAATTTACTTTTATCCATCTGAGGCGCTGCGCCCCCCCACCCCCAACCTCTCCTACCCAATCAGCCTTACGGTCAGTTCTCGGGTTCCCCCTCCTGTAGGGGCCATAAGGCGTAACTCATTTCCCATTTCCGTTTCAAGAGCTTCAGATCGCGCTTGTAGGCGCGACTGTAAGCTATTCCGTGTCGAGTGGTAATAGTATCAGAGCTGTTATCGTTTGTGCTTTCATTGGTTCCTGGAGTCACGGTGATGGTCTTCTCCCTTTTCTCTTTGGTTTATGCTGTATCTTTTGTTGTGGATAACTGTCTCGGTTAGGATTCTACGGATACTGCCAAAAGAAGCATTACAGTTTATGCATAAATATAATATGTTTATATGTGTATGGTTGTTTTTCTATGTATCTCAATGCGCAAGTAATGTACACAAGTATATTTACTTTTTTCACATGTAATAAATCGGCTTTTTCTTTCGTCTTTTCATTTTCACATTTCATATTTGACGATGCATTAGAGGGATTATCGCTTATCTTCTCTGTGGCCTCTTCTGTCACCGTTAGCCTTCAAGTTCTTTCTCGGGCGAAATCCTTTCGCCCATCGCAAATCATGCTTTTCCTTCCTCTGGATCTGACGGTAACCTAACCCACCAACGGCGCACTTCCCGGTCACCAAACAGGGCAGCTGGAGTTGATGGTGAGAGAGAGAGAGAGAGAGAGAGAGAGAGAGAGAGAGAGAGAGTGGCTGGCGGACTTCCACAGGCAGGGGATGTGCTTTCTTTCTATTCTCCCATTAGCTGTTCTCGCAGCAAATGAAGAGACAGGTATTTAAGATAAAGACAAACACACACACACGCGCGCGCGCGCGCGCTTATGTTTTGCACTACATTAATGGAAAGAAAAGAAAACTAAAATACATAAATATATATATATATATATATATATATATATATATATATATAGAGAGAGAGAGAGAGAGAGAGAGAGAGAGAGAGAGAGAGAGAGAGAGAGAGAGCAAAGAAGAAAAAGATGGAGAGACTGACACACGGATAGAGAAAGGAAGAAAGAAGAATTAACTTTCGTTTCCTCTCTCTCCCGAAGGAACAAAAGACTCTCGAACTCTTTCATATTTCAGTCTGTTATCTCATTTCCTTATTTATCTTTGCCCCTTTGTTCTTGCAATGATAAAGTCTCATGATTCGACTCAGAGATGAGCTAGAATTGGTTCAGCTCTAAGGAAAGAAGATTATTTGCTCTTTTATTTTCCAGCGGAAGAAAAGGATGGCGTTCACTAGGGAATTGTTTTTATTCATTCTTTTGAGCTCACGGAGAATGTTTGTGCTGCCTTCGATTTTTTTCCATTGAAAAAAAAAATATACGCTTTCATACATACGTACAGACATACATAGTACACCCATATAGCCTCAACTCACACATAAAGCGCACAAAAATTTTTATACGAAAATAAGTAAATATCGTTGACAATTCTTAGGAAGGAAAAGGCTGCTCTACTTTGCTTCACAGATTTACCATTTGAAAGATTGAATGAATTCTTGTTGCAGATGAATAGCTGTTAACGCTAACAAACCTTGACAAACTATTGAAAGCCTTTGTGCCGCTGGACAGAGCTCTTCTGGCTGAAAGCTTTGTCAAAAAGAATTTCTTATCATGTTAAAACTGGTGGGCTGCTCCTTCGTACAACTCGCACGCTGCTTGCTTGCCGTGACACTTCATTGAAACTTTAAAATGATTTTATCGATTCGGCTTGTTTTGGTTGGTTTCCATGTGCGTGATGTTCAACGTAAATCTGCCCAGGTGCTCCTCACAAGTAAAATTAACAAGGGTTTTTCTTTCTTTTTTTTCTCCTTTTTTCGCTTTGTTTTAGTTTCTAGTAAGTACTAACCTTTCCTGGAAAGGTCTCTCGTCCTCTCTTTGTTGACCTATCTTTACTACAAGGTAACAGCCACGTGAATAAAATAACAAGCTGAGATGATTTAATTGATTTGTCATGTCCCAGGTGCTTCAAGTGGTAGGTGAAATTGAAAACTTACGAGAGAGAGAGAGAGAGAGAAATTCAAGTCAGTGTCCCGGTGCCTCTTCCTCTTTCTCTCCTCCGTGTGTGTCCTCTTCTCGCTTCACCGAGCTCTCGTTTAACGAGAAATGAATGAAAGAGGGAAATAACGAAATGACTGCATTGAAACGCCCGACCAATAAACGTCGAGCAAAACAAAGCAACGGAGTTACGAAGCAGTCAGGAGCAACCTGAGCAAACTGCAAGCAACATTAACCTCTTTGCCAAGGGTACAATGGCTGAAAGGGGGAGGAGCGATGGGCCAAGGAGAGGGGGTGAATGTGGAATGGGGGCCAATGATTGCGTGGTGGTAGCGCTAGTGCCAGAAGAGGGAGGATTGGGTAGGGGCAGGGGAGGAGGACGGCAGAGTGGAGGGGGTGGGGTGGAGCAGCAGGGGATAAGTGTGCAAAGAGGAGGGGAGGGAGGGAGGGGGTAGAGGTGGTGGAGTGTTTTGCTACCAACCGTGTCACTCTGGAGGGAAGGGCTGAGGTTCGGGTTGTCTATAATAACATGGACGTGAAGGTGTGTGTGTGTGTGTGTGTGTGTGTGCGTGCGTGTGCGTGTGCGTGCGTGTGGTAGGAGGCGGCCGGGGGCTGTCATGACAAAATGGTAGTAAGGGTGGGCACTAATGGTGTCTTGAATTAGAGGTGCGTTATAGACTGGGTGCAACAAAAATTTAATCGTCGTGGAGTTTCAGTGAAAATCCGTTTCATTTGTTTGTAAAATATAACAATGCATACGCCATTGGTCACGTAAAACTGACTAGCAAACGAGACACAAACTTCTGGAGTTAACAACAGAAATGGTATCCAATTGTAGAATATTACAAATTTAATGTCAGGAAAAGGAGAGGTCTAAAATCGAAGGGGCATTAGGAAGAATTCGGAATGACAGGGAAGATGGGAAATGAAACCTCTTCCCCGGATCCAAGTATTAATCGCGTGATGTTGCCAAATTCAAACTGATCTGAGTCAAAAAGTTCCTCGTGGATTCCATTTTTCCAACTTAAACTGCTTGTTCTTTTTGGCCAATCGGCTCACATTTGTTATTCCATTTTATCATCCTTCCCCCAGTACTTACCTTCAAGTTTTTATTCCTGGACGTTTTTTCCAACAATTCTCGTTACATTTACATTGCAATGGTAGCTTGAACGCTGTGGTCTGTTATTTATTATGTTCTTCTGAAGAGACTCTTTATGATATTATTTTCGAACGACATTCGTATGAAATATCTCAAAGCTCTAAGGATTTTTTCACAAGATATGTTTTAAGAAATGAAAGTGAAAAAGTTTCAAAATTGCAGAAAGTTTCGACCACTCGGAGTTTTCGTGTAAAATTTTTTTATTATTATTTCACCCTTTTTATTCCAAGAACTAGCATGAGTAACGTTACTGAACAGAGTATGCTTAATGAGTACACTCAGCTGAATAGCACTACTAATGAAAGTGTGTTTCTGTTCACGAATTTTTTTTTTTTTTTACCTGAGCATTATAGATGCATTATGGATGACCAATAATGATAATAACAATAATAAACATAATATCCATTAATGTTATTATAATAATAATGGCGATAAAATGAAAGCATGAAAGAACTTAATAAAAAATATTCAAAATGATTTTGCGGAGTCCAAATATTTTTCAAGCGTTCATTAAGAGACTTTAATTACTGGCCTGAAAAGGTTTTGGTTTAAATGTAAGACTTCTCTCCGGAGATTCATTGCTCGATTTAATATTCAAAAGAAACTATTATAGTGCGGTGGGGCTTTAATCTGCTATTGTGCTTTTGCTCTTTATCGGATTTCGTAGAATTGTCCGATTGCCAAAAAAAGATAAGTAGAAGGTTTTCGCGCTGTCTTTGTGTTATTCTGTGCAAGTTGAAAATGCAATAATTGCAATAATATTTACGAAAAATCTCATAATCACATGACTCACTGAACTGGTGAAAAATTCAAGCTTATGTAATTGTGAATATATATACTGTATATATATATATATATATATATATATATATATATATATATATATATATATATATATATATATATATATGTATGTATATATATATATATATATATATATATAATTTATATATACATATATATGTATGTATGTATGTTTTTTAATATGCATTACTCTTACATCAGTGTGGATTTTTCCACCTATCGCAATTACAATTGGAAGTCGAGAACATTTTATAATTAAGTTTCACACTGATAGATGAATGGTTAATCGCTGTAAGGTAGACGCCAACCTATATTTCTGAACAGTTTAATACTTTTATCCCTCAATATTCTGATGATGATAATTCAGTTATCAGAGAAATGGGAATGTCTTCGCCCATAGTACAAGAACCCAAGCACTCCGTGTTTATTAATGGCCAGGAATTTATTCCTCCCCCTCCCCATTTTTTGTGCGTTGCTGTTGTGGGGTGTGGTCGCCGAGCGGTGGCACAGGTATACCTTCGAACTTCCATTGTTGCTATATTCACACAATGATTCCAGCTTCGAAGCGCTGTTTTGGATGTGGGTGGGATTGCTCAAGATGGAAATCTGGAGAGGAATAAGAACAGAAATAAGGGCAGGAATGGTATGCTGCCAATCTAAGTGTGCAGTACATGAAAACTAGCTATACAGTATCTAAATATTTAAGTAATAATCCCATGGCAATTATTATTCTTAACAGGTTTTAAAGTAATCGTTTCCTCTGCTCGGTCTTCATCCTTCATTTATCTGAGATATCCATAGCATGCGTCACAAGTATCGTACTAATAATCTATAAAGGGTATTTATAGATAAAACTAAAAATGATATTGAAAATATTCACATTGAGGAGTGAAACTGATGGTAATGTGATTGTCCTTAGGCGGAAAAGTAATAGGTACACCGGTACACTTTTAGTATCGCTAAGCCTTCCTTTGTGATTAGGCTTAGCTCTCTTTCCCGCTCCTCCTCTTCTTCTTCTTCTTTTACCTCCTGCGTCAGATCTCTAGGAGATAAAAGAGCAGGTCGTCTTTCCCATATGCCTCTGCATAAAGAGAAACATTAGATATGTCGAAGACACTCCGTTACATTATATGAGAAATCGATACCTTTTCAAATTTTCCAGGTTTTCCGTTACTCTTTGGCGTAGCCTGAGCTAGTTCTAGCTGGCAACTTCTGATCTTTTGATCTGGTTATTCGATATGGAACTTTCTTTGAGCATCGAGAGTTTCAGACCTCGGACTTTTTTGTGGCGGAAAGACAAAGCGCAGCATGGATGTTCAGCCAAGCTCAGACCTCGTAAGATAAAGACTTGTGAAGTTCATGAAGTCATAATTGAACTACCGAATTATTCTTTTCATTGCTTTAACTACGTTTATTATTATATGGTCGCCAAGCACGTTCTTTAAAGATGAAGATTAAATGTGAACAATGTATCAAGATTTACACAGAATAAAAGGGTTTTATTATTATTATTATTATTATTATTATTATTATTATTATTATTATTATTATTATATTATTTTATTATTATTATTATTATTATTATTATTATTATATTATTATTATTATTATTATTATTATTATTATTATTTATTATTATTATTCGAAATTATTATTTTATTATCTGTAAATACAGTGTTTACATAAAATGATTATAAAATATTCACGGGATTGTGAAAAAGATTTGCATTATTATTATTATTATTATTATTATTATTATTATTATTATTATTATTATTATTATTATTATTATTATATGGGAAATATTGGAAGAGCATTGATATGAATGGGTACAGCATTACACTCCGAACTGAAGACGACTAACATTCGTCTTATCTCCATGCAAACAGATTGGTGGTTGTCTCCGTTTAATCACATTATGTCGATACCATAGAAGAGTGGGCTCGTTATATCCAAGAGTCTCCCGTGGGGGGGTAGTGCCATCATTGCACCTCATGCGGTGCACTGTAGGCATTACTCAAGGTCCTTTGCAGCATCCCCTCGGTCCCTACTGCAACTCCTTTCGTCGCTTTTGCTGTATCTCCGTTCATATTCCTTCTTTCATCTGGCTTTCCACCCTCTCTAACACTTGTCTCACAGTACAGCTGCGAGGTTTTCCTCCTGTTGCACTTTTCAAGCCTTCCTACTGTCAATTTCCCTTTCAGCGCTAAATGATCCTTATGGGTCCCAGCGCTTGGCCTTTGTCCTAAATTCTATATTCTGTTCTATTCTATCTCTATTTCCAAATGCACCAGTATTCCAGAAAAGCGCAAAAGTCTCCATGAAAATTTTATCAATGTTCTTAAGACATTCATTTTTTTTTTTTTTTTTTTTTGGCCAAGAAACCATTTATTGTCTTGCACATGGATTTTACACCAAAGTAGCCTTGCATTGCTGTATTCATATGGTAAACCAATAATGCGTGAGATTATTCAGCGTTATTTCTCTACAGTACCACATTATCCGTAGCACAGTCTTGAAAGAGATTGCATTAAGGTCACACAATGTTCACTGATAATACTCGTGCTTACCGAAACCTTCACATTCTTTCCAGTGTTACATTAGAAACGCCAAAGTGATCCCAGTCCCTAACAATACATATTGATTGTATTCGTAGCTATTCATATTGAAAAAACATTCCACTCGCATATAAATCTGCTACCATTCAAGATATACTGTGTACAGGTCGAAACAAATCTCGTTATGAATTTAAAATTCCTTACTTGGAGAATTATCTTGTTTTTCAGTAAAAAAAAAAAAAAAAGAATTGGAAACAGATATCGGCCGTTCGAAGTTTCCATATACGCGTAAATAAATTCTAAGGATAATTTTCCGGTGAAATGTAGTAGATACTAACTGCCATTTAAAGTGTCCGAACAGACTCTTGTGCACCGAACAATTGAACTTATTGTACTAAAACATCAAATGAAACAGAAAAAAAATCTTACAAAATCACGTGTAGAGTAATAAGGATAATTAGGAAGAAGCAGAAGAAGAATAAAACTTGCACATAATATGTTCCTCTCTCTCTCTCTCTCTCTCTCTCTCTCTCTCTCTCTCTCTCTCTCTCTCTCTCTCTCTCTCTCTCTCTCGTAATCCTTATGAAGAGGTGGACACTTCGCCATAGATTGAACTTCTCCCCCAGTAGCACACGGCTTCATACAATAAGAATAATTTGCAGAAGAGCAGGAGAAAATTTTTTTTTTTTTTTTTTTTTTTTTTTTTGAAGCTAAGACGAAAAGAAAAGATCTCTTCGTCAAAGAGCTTGTTCAGTGCAAGCTATAAGCCAAAATTTAGTCATCGATTCAGGTTCATTTCTTGATACGAAATAAGTTTCAAGTATCTAAGATTGAACAGTTGGTTAATAGGAACAATAATATTTATGGCGTATAAAGACCAGTCATGTTTTCACATGTGTAGGAGACAAAAAAAAACATTCTTGTACAGTTTTTTAACCATATTTTAAGTGTAACACATATATACTCTAAAACATCTGTAGAAAAAGAGTCTTTTTGTCTCTTGAATAATAATTTTTTTTACAAAATGCAAGAATCTCTCTCTCTCTCTCTCTCTCTCTCTCTCTCTCTCTCTCTCTCTCTCTCTCTCTCTCTCTCTCGTCCTCGCGGTGCTTTTGGTACTTTTCCGGCTCGCATTCGAGAAACCGATCACTGAACAGGGCGAGGGCAAGACGAGTATGGCTGTGTTTCCTTTAAAATAAAGTGCTTCATTTAACCTAAGCCGTAAATTATGCACCTGATAGTTGGACGGATGTTATGGGGCGTCGTTGCTGGGTGTAAAGATATATAGAAAAAGAAAGAAGAAATAGCAGACGTCAGTGGTCATTACTCGGTCCATACA
>NC_089744.1:8137500-8142500 GCF_040412425.1 Macrobrachium rosenbergii
TTGGTATAACGAATACCTTCTACGGGAGAGTTCTGTTCCATCTGAAAGAAATCCTTTGCCTTTGCTCCAAACATCCCTTACACGGTTTGATGACGACGTCCCTTTTTTTCTATATCTGTACAAGCAGCTTGGCTGTTCTTTTACCAAACGATTTTAAGTTTCCTTTCAAGAATTTCACTGCTACATATAACCTTTGGTCTTTGTTCGGGGAGTTTTCTCCTGGCACCTTTTCTGTGTGTATTTGTATGTATTCGCAGGCCTCGACCCCGTTGGAGACCCAGCGTTGACATCTTGTTTTTATTGTGAAGGACCAGTTGGCTGGGTGGACGGCTCTTGTTGCCTCTGAGAGAAGGTTGCGACAGAGCTACAAAGTTCAAAAAAATGTCCTCCGTTTCATGGCGTAGATGAAATGTCATTTTCCATACGTTTAACAACATCGTCGACTTCATTTGGACGGTAGTCTAGGGGGTTTTTGTGCTTCGTCGACGTTTTCACACATGACGTATGCTGTGTGTTCTCTCCAAGCATCGATACTAAACGCTTTCATCCAAAACCCGATCGGCATTGAATACTATCATTGTCTTTGCCGCTACTGCTGTTGGCACTCTTTTTACTAACATTGACAGTAAAGAGCATTTGCTATCAGTATTATCCTTCACATTTCATTACGGGATCCATTAAAAAAATGGGGCTACTCTACAAAGAGAGTCACTCACATTATGGCAGATTCGCTTTTACTCTTTGGCAAAATAATATCAGTAAGAACGAGAATAAAAATAAAACTAATAGAACTATCAGACATAATAAGAGTCGCTTGTCTAAAAAGCAGAAGTTGTTTTACTCTTTTTCAAAATATTGGAGTGTCTTATTTTTTTATTATTAATGCTACGATATAAGGGGACTCTATAAGTTGTGACTTTAATCTTCGTTTCCCCACATATGCGTTATCGTCGAAGTTGTCGGGGTTACGAAGCCATTCAGTGTTAAATGATGATGGGAAGAATGGAAATATAATCGGTCGTTTTAAGCTACGCAGAATTAAAAGTAATAGCGGTAACTGCACAGGGAAGGAAATCGCCCATGCCTCTTCTAAATCTGACTGTATTCCATTCAGAAGAAAAGAAATCAAAAGAGTTAGTGTTCGTAGGAACACAGACATAAGAAAAGCATGACTGTAGACATCAGACTCCCAATGAAGGACTTGTACCGGTCTCATGCCCATCCCTACCTGGAAATTACAAGGAAATGGATCTGGCTTAATCTTTCAAAAGAAGTAAATAAATAACAAAAATAGAAGCTCATGGAGATCAAAGCAATCCGTGAGAAAACAGAGCTATGCAGAAGTCACGCAGTTAATAATAATAATTATAACAATGACTTGATGTTCGTCCATTTGTCCATGACGATTAGTAAATTTAATGGATGTTCCAATAGGATACTTATCCTTCTCGTGTCACAAGCATTTAGTAAAAATGTTGCTAGTGTATGTGCTTCGCCGTATTTATTCCGACCCTTCGTAATCGACTAGCTACCAAGCAATTGATTTATTGCTTAGAAGAGCCCAAGCGCATTTATTATTAAGGAAATGGTCAACATCTTCACATAAGAAGATATTTAAATAAAAGTTATGGGTGCTAGTGTGTGTGTGTGTGTATGTTTGTGTATGTGTGTGTGCGTGTGCATAACTAAAATGCTTTTATATTTGTGTATTGACCACTTAGAATCTATAATCTCTCTCTCTCTCTCTCTCTCTCTCTCTCTCTCTCTCTCTCTCTCTCTCTCTCTCTGTGTGGTATCAGGAGTGACAGTGGCACCAGCTGCTTCTTTTGCTTTGTCCTTGTTATCTTTAGTTTCGTACGGGGCGTTAAACCAAATATATGTATGTATACTTATTAGAATGGATGACTGACGATGAATATTTGTATTTCGGCATCTGCAATAGGTAGCTTTAAATTTACCTTGTTCAAAGCAATAATTCTTTTTTTATTGTTATAATGAAGACTGTGGTCTAATTACACCTTAAATTATAATTGAAAAAAGCTTTAGACCATATCCTCTTAGTCGCTTCTACGTGTATTTTCGTAATTGTGGTTGTTAGAGCAAAATGTCCCTCTGACACTTTTACACTTGTCTTACTCTTCGTGAATATCTTTTAGTGTTTAAAAAGATTTAATATTAAAAACAGCGTTACTATTGTTATATTTCGTTTGTGGACACAAATATACACAAAATCGAGTTATCTGCATGTATGAGCATATGACTAAGCTAATGAATTAATGAATATATGAATGATTTACTGAGTCAGTGAATTATCCTTTTAATTAATATATGATTGCACGAGTGAATTTTTGCACCATATTTTTTATGGTGTGAGTTTTAACAGAATTTCGTACGGTTTAATAGTATTTGATAATAAATGTTTTCTTACATATTGTTTATCAGTTTTGTAAATTCAGATACTCATGATAAGACTTTTGTCAAATTACTGAAGTATTCGAAAAAAAAATATTTTAAACAATAATTAATCACCAATTTCTAAAAGAAAAGGATCGTGAATTTTGAAGATATTCATTGCAAATAAGTATTCATAGCTTGGCGGAAATTAAAATTGAAAAAAAAAAATGTAATTACATTATCTTTGCCGGTAAATTCATATCACAAATTTCGCACAAATAATGGTAAATAAGTTTGTTGATATACGATACTTAGCATTAATTAACCGTTAAAGTGAGTGCACTCCGTAACGAGTTGTATACTTTAATAAACACAATAGTGTGGCTTGCAATTCTCGTTTATGTAAATGTTGTCTTTATTTTATAAATATATTATATAAATATATAAATATATATATATATATATATATATATATATATATATATATATATATATATATATATATATACTGTATATACGCTTGTACTTTATCCTTCTCCGTGTAGGCAGATAAGTACCCATATCTAAAAATATTGTTTGTGTCAATAAAAGTAAAACGGGCCCTTCTTCTTCCGAGATTCGAACTCGAGTCTCCTTGCTAGATGCACAGACACCATAAAGATTCGGCTTGAATTAATATATCATTTTGCATATGTTCACACTAATGTAGGAAAGATGCATACATTTTGAGTTTTTAATTACCATCCTTATCATGAGTGGAGCGTGACGTTTAAATTTCTCGGTAACGTTTCTTCCAGAGAAAAACGAGATGAAAAATATATTACAATGTTATTTCAAAATTGGTGTCACCCAGCCCAGTGGAAATTGCTATGATTCTCAGAAGGAAAAGAAGACGTGTAAGTGGATATTCATGAAGGATTTCTTACCTAGGAGAACTTTTCCATTTGTCATTTGGGCGGGATGCAGCAAATGATTCTTCTTATAGCAGCAAAGGCTCAGTTCCCTGTGGAAGAGTGCCAAAAAAAGCACCGAAATCTTTGACGTCACGATAATGAATTCCAAATTACGCAGATGACATCATGCGGAATGCCTTTGTAATTCATATACAATTTCCATGTCAGTAATATTGGGGAATGAGGGAGAGTGGTCCAGGACTGGTGAAGGGGGGAAGGGGAGTCGACAAGGGAGAGACAGGTCGAGGACTTGAAGCGAGGGAATTTGTGTCGGCCCGACGTATTTCAAGGAAAACGGTGCCACTCTGACAAGTAAATAATTGTCATTGCAGCCATAAAAATTATTTCTGTGTATTTGCTTTGGTTATATTATTAATTGTATTTATTAATTAAACTGGGGCTTTTTTCTGAGAAGCGTCAACATTTTAATAAGGACTACTAAATCTAATATTTTTACTGAAATAAGAGAAAAATTCTCAATGCAAATACTATATAGTCAACATGACGAAGAACAGTCTGATGCAGAAAATACTAGCATTTGTACATAAGAGCTGTCTATACTTATTCATTTCTAATGAGTATCATTAGTCGATACGCTGGATGAAGAGGAGTTTTAACAAACATGCGTGGAATTTATGTAGTATTCATAAGAATGGGAAGCGGTAGACATGTTGACAAGAACAGAATTCTCTACCGATAAGCATAAAATCACGACTAGCGTCGATAATTTTGTTTAAACTAGAATTTGAGCTGAATGTCTACGAACAGTCGATATATTGGCTTGAAAATCCTTGGAGCAGGTAGATGGGGGTTTGTTTCTAAACATGCAACCGACTTAATCATAATGACCTTCACCAGTTCATATGTTGACTCGAAAAGGATCGGTTGGAAAAATTACAACCTACTGCTTCCGTAAACCATGTCTTTATTTGGTCATGAAAGAATAAATGCCAATAAATATCCCTTTTAGAAAAAGGTATTTGAGTTGCGGCCTTGATATGATAAACAAAGAAAGTTGATGATTTTGTTTTTCATTGGCAAGGCGATGTGAATGAAAATAAACAAGGTAAATGCCACAACCCAAAGTAATGATATTGTTACTTTCGAGCACAGGCTAAAAGAAGGAAACAAAAATAATCAACTCTGAGCAAGAAACAGGAGAAGAGGAAGAAAATGACTCATAGCAAAACCGGTGAGAGTTTTTATGAGTATGCAAAGAAAGGAAATTTGTATAGTTGACAATAAAGCAAATATGAAGACATCTTATTTTCGAGTAATCATCAGAGAAATATTATATGTTGAAAGAAAGAAAATATCTTAAGACAGATTCCAGTCAGATATTCTCTGGTAAAACACAAGAAAATATCATATTTTGAAGCAAGAAAAGAAATAAGTTTGCCTGTACTTTAGAAATTTAGCAGTTCACCTAATTATTTACTAAAATTTCCTATAGATTTATTATTTCTTGTAGATGTCAGACGGTAACAGTAAAATGTCTGAGTTTTTCATTTAATATATAATTTTGTAATGTCTTACTTAAATTCATTTATTCAATTACCATTATTTGCATATTCATTCAATATGTTATTCTCTTAATGACTTTCTTTCCCAGTTTTTTTTTTTTCATTTTTTAATAGTTACTGAGAACATTTA
>NC_089744.1:8147500-8155000 GCF_040412425.1 Macrobrachium rosenbergii
GCTAAGGGTAAATGGGAGGAGGGAAGAGGAGTGAGAAGGAACAGAAGAAAACTCGGGTGATTTTGCGCCTCCCAGTTTTACGTGGATAAATTTTCTCTCAAGCAACAGGCATTTCCCCCTCCCAAAGAATTGCGCCTGTAGGACACAGCCTCAAGAGAAGGGATTATAAGGCATCTTCTTCTCTTCTTTATCCTTCTTTCTCAACAATCCCTTCGCCTAAAATTTTCCCACTCCTTGTAAGTGTTACAGTGTTAACCTACTCCCGAAAGTATCCTTTAATTATATTTTCTATGTTTATTTCTTATGATCAAAGTTGCTGTAGTCATGTACATTAAAGGAAAAGGCTGTTGACTTTATGAAGAAATACAAGACATTGTACATTAGTCAAGTGTACCTTCACACAACACCTACACACACACACACACACACACACGTGCAGTGATTTGATTATCTTTATCAGTTTTATATTGACCTCTGCCACTTTCCCTTGCATAACAAAACTGACTTCTTTCACATTTCTTTCACTCATTCCTTTGAAACTTTTCCCTCACCCAGAAAGGCCTTACACATCCTAGTTAGTTACTTTAACACTGTTACGATACCGTACACCTCACTGTTAATTACATCAAGTCCTGTTGCCTTTCCGAACTTAAATGTTTTTGTTCCACTCTTAACACCTTGAACAATCATTTCTTCAAGCATCTCACAGTTTATTTGAAACTCTTCATCTCTTGCATCATTCAGCTACGGGTATGGAGCTCTTCTGTCCTCCACATTCATCAGCTCAATAAAATATTCATATCTTTTATATAAGACTTCTTACTTGTCAGACATCCCCGCTTCTTCTGTATCTTTTATTTTGAAATCCATATGCTCATTAATCTTTGAACCTTCTCTCTATGTGCATTTCCCTCCAGTAAAGCTAATGATCGATTCCCATTTACTCTAATCACTCCATACTCGCTAAATGGACTCGTTCTCTTTGTATCACCTACATTTACGTTAATAAATCATGTCAACCACCTTTTCAAATCCTCTAAACACAGCCGGAAGGAGAATCAGACTCTTGCAGGAACTTTCGCTTTCACCCTCGCTCTTCTTATCTTTCTGTCTGCCTGTTACGCAAAGTATCACAACTTTGTCTCCTTCCACATTCAGCTTGACCCACAATCTTCTTCCCCTTGCCCAGCATCTCTCAGCAGGCCCTGACGCAGGCGGTCTTGTCCATCCCGACCTGAACACTCTAACATTTACGTCTGTTAGGTTGTGCGAAAACGTCCTGCTTTCTTTCTTTTTCTTTGCTCTTTGGTGTGTGTGTGTGTGTACGCATGAATATTTACACAAATTTAAGACCCATTTAATGTTTTCAGCTTCCTTACATACGTTCAACAAACTGCCCCAACAGCAGCTGTCGAAAACAACTACGGAACCGCCATATTAACAACAGCGACAAAGACCAAATCTTCGAATAACAGCATGAAATATTTAAACATGCGAAGCTACAAAAGCTAAAACCAGCAAGAGAGTCAGAAAAATGAAAAAGGGAAGAAAGCTTTGCAATCGAGAGGAGTGTTCTCAGGGAGAGCCACTTTTCCTTGGACGGAGCGCTCTTAGTAACAGATGGAGTCTGCCTTATTGATTGACAATTGACTTATCATAAAACTCCAACAAAGATCACTCTCCATTAGATGAGATGGAGTATTTACAGGGGCTAACTCGGGGATTGGACGAATTGATAAAAAGAACACGGAGAAACAAATGGAAGAATGAATAAACTGGTAATAAAGCAAAATCTGATTGGAAAAAATTACTGCACTAACGACAATGAAGTAAAGAATAATAAAAAGAGAAGATGAAGGAAAAGAGGGACATCAAATCTGAAAGTTGGAAGAAGAAGAATGAGAAGAAGAAGAAGAAGGCTGTAAAAGACAGTAGAATCTTACGTTGGATCAGTTTATTATGCTTTGAGTGTTTTACTTCTCTCTTGCTTCTGTTTTCGAAGAGGCATTCTTATCTCAGCAATAAGCTAATAAGCTTTCACAAACTTACTTGCAGGTAGCCTTCCTTGAGACCATTCATATAGAATAAACCTACAATGTATTTATTTATGGGAATAATGAAGTGTCGTTTAGGCATAAAAGGTACATGGCGGTGAGCTCATACGGAGCCACACACACACACACACTATATATATATATATATATATATATATATATATATATATATATATATATATATATATATATATATATATATATATATATATATATATATATATATATATAAATATATATATATATTAGTATATATATTAGTTTGTCGTTAATTGACATGACATTTTGGTTATATCATACCTATATAGGATAAATTTTATACTAGATTAGTTTCTGTTAATTATATATATTTTATATATATATATATACTATATATAAATTTTATACTAGATAGTTTCTGTTAATATATATATATACATACAGTATATATATATATATACATATATATATATACAAATATATATAGATATATATATTTGTGTATGTATGTATGTATGTAATGTATGTATGTATGTATGTATATAGAACAAACTTTTAAAGGTAACCTTGTAACCTTTTCTTCTATTATAGATGTGAATGAAATATTTTCTATTTTTTTCGTTTACTAACATGTCGTATACCGTAAGACGAGGTAAAAAAACATTTCAGGACCAACCCATAGAAAAGCAAAAAACCTGAAAATCATGCTCACATGCTTACAGTGTGTGTGATGGAAGACGAACATTTTTACAGTCAGATCTCAAATCGGCAAATGCGGAAATGTTATATTTTAATGAACGAACCTAACGAGCAAAAGTCTCTGTTGAAGATGGGCCCTGCTTTGCTCATTAATATAGTAAGGACGCAGCTTCATAAACGTTCAGTCTCCCCCTTTCTCTTGCCTTCTCTTGTATAGACCGTGAAAGTAAGGAGGACGATCCTCTCTCTCTCTCTCTCTCTCTCTCTCTCTCTCTCTCTCTCTCTCTCTCTCTCTCTCTCGTTCTTTTCTGTTCGTCCTCCTCCTCCTCTTTAACCCTTTTCTACCCCTGAGTAAAAATCAGAAAAATACGCGCTTCATACATGGACTACGTCTTCAGCCAACTGAACAAATTTAATGATCCTCAAATATTATTCTTCTTGCTGATACCGCTCCTACATCTAGGTCGGATTCATGAAAGACTTCATTATTATGAAAAACTCTCTTTAAAAGGTTGAAGCCTGTATGCTCTCTCTCTCTCTCTCTCTCTCTCTCTCTCTCTCTCTCTCTCTCTCTCTCTCTCTCTCTCTAGCTGCAGCAATATCAAATCCCACGCTAGATTTTGATTTCCTTAAGGCATATGCACGCAAAGTATACCTGAATTGAAAGCTAAATTAAAGGTATTTCAAATGAGCCAGGTACTGAGTAATACTTATTAACAAAACTGAAATAAAGGACAATTTGTATTGAAGAATTAGACATTATGCTAGACGTAATATAGTGAGGGTTTATAAAAACCAAGCTTATTGTTTATAAGAAATAGATAAAATCATATTTGTTAGATGAAATCCCTTTATACCTTTTGTCAGTTACAGTGAATGATAAGAAAATAGTGTAAGATTGATAATAATAATAATAATAATCAGATTTTTCTTGAATCCCTATTTGTTACTTGAACATCAAGAGGAGGTAGGACAAAACGGGAAGTACAAACAAAAAGAAGAGCAAAATGCTTCAAAATTGCTTCAAAATTACGGAAAGGATGTACAAACCTAAAACGCACTGCTGTGAAAGAGACTGAAGAAAGAGGCCTCATCTGCATTCTGTGGAAGTACAAACAAGCAAAGAAAATCAGAAACGACAAAAAATGGAAAAAACTGAGTAAGTGCAGAGAAGTAACTTTTGGATGAGAAGCCTTTATTGACGAAAAGTACAAAATAACTGAACCCCAGATAAAAAGATAAGGATGAAAGGCGTCAAGCTAACGTACAAAACACCGACGTCGCATATACAGCATCCTCTTCTCACGTACCCCCGGAAAAGAGGAATCGAACGCATCAATATTCCGATACACCATCAAAACCACACGTTATGAATGGTGTTGAAAGAGAGAGAAAGGGAAAGGGAGAGAGAGAGAGAGAGAGAGAGAGAGAGAGAGAGAGAGAGAGAGAGAGAGAGAAGATAAATGGTGTCGTTGTCATTGTGCCCAAGTGAGATGGGGCAAAGGACATGTAAGAGAGGAAGGGGAAGGTTCTGGATATTCGAAGGAAAAATTATATGTGTGTGTGTGTGTGTGTGTGTGTTTAAGTCTCAAAATAAAGAGATTGCAATTTCCTCTTTGGCCACGGGAACTATCCCGAGTAATGACAGGCGTCTCTCCGGAGAGTTCCCTTCGGGAGGGAGCCTCTCCTCAGTCACCATTACTCTAATAAGATGTCTAGATATTTGAATACTATTAAGTCGTCTTCAAAGGAACGTCGAATTTGCAGGTGCATCTTACGAACACAGACGCCTTCTTTGGTGGGAATCCAACCATGATGAAACTACGCTTGCGTGCGCTTACTGGTGAATGGGGATGATATTACAGGTGAAGGGAATATTCATCGTAATCTTCATCGAATTTTGGTTTTGGAGGCCCCTCCTTTGTACCTCATTTGATCCATTTAGCGGGTCCCATTTATTTGTCAGTTTCGGTTTATAGGTCGCTTGGTTTGAAATATATATATGTGCTTTCTTGAATGGGTTTCTTAAGATTTCACATCTATTTTTAGTTGGTGGGGAATCTGCTTTAAAAGTCTAGGCTTCCCATTCTAATCTTTTCTGTGCTCCCGTATGTATTATTTTGTTTTGTTGGTATTTTCTTGCACTTTATTGATCAGATTTTTTGTTATAAGTTCACGTATTTCCAATAGTTCGTGTCTCACTGACTAAGTGTTCCAACGGCAGCACTTTATCTTAAATTAAATATGCCTCTATGAGTATTTCTATTTTTTGTTCCTACTCCTCCTTCGTTATACTTCTGACATCAAGTGTCCCGTTGCTGGTGTATTTTTGCGAACTGGACATTATATGTCATCTAAATTATATTTTTTTATCGTGTAGTCTTTCCCGCACTTTGGGCGTACAAGTTCTCAGTATATTTGTGTCTTATGTCAAAATTTCTGAAAATCAAAGTTTTGAATTACAAGGTATTTGTGATAGGTATTTCCAAATATTTGCATGGTACATGTGGCTTATCATCGCGTATTCATATATTTCTTGTTATGGGTTTTGAGTTTCAAGGAAACAACCTTTTTGAAAACATTTTCAAATTTGCCAAGTATATTAGTCATTGATTCTTTTATTTTTTTATGTGTTCTGTTAAATCCTCTTCGTCATCAACTGGGCCATTTGCTCTCATGGTCTCTTGGGGTCTTTTCTTTTCTTTTCCATCTGTTGAGATTTTTATTTCGTCATATTTCTCCATAATCTTATTTTACCAACTCGTAACCTTGTTCTGTCTGAAAACTCCATTTTTTTCGAATTTCACGAATCGTTGATACATTTTTCTTCTGTTCCTCATTCGCTGCAGGGCCGGTTTATTATTATATTCTTCTTTCTTGGTTTTATTTTGTCTGCACATTGTTCCTTCTGATTTTGGGACTATATTTCATATGAGGTCATTCGTGGTTACCAGTTTTTCATCTAAGGGATTTTTCAGTGACCTCCTCCTCCATCGTGTTGATCTTAGTCATCACTCCCAGGAGTGACTCTGCAATCTCATCAGATTTTTCTTGTCATTAGTAAGCAACCCCCTTTGTATACGTCGTATCTAAAGATGATGTTATCCATTAACTATCTTTTTGTTGTTGTCACTTGGAATGCTACTCAGTCGTTTCGCTGCATTGCGTGTGATACCTGCATGTGGTTAGAAACTTCACACTGATTCCAGTTTCTGCCTGTTGTACTTGAAAAATCAACTAATATCAGTATACCATATTTGTATTTAGATTTATCATCTTCATTATATCCACTTTCCGTTATTACTGTATTACCAATGCTGTTTGAATTCTGGGATTCCGTTTCCCTTCTAAATTACATCATTTTTTATTTTTTCGTTTCAAATTACGGACCAGTAGGTTGGTCGATAATCTTTCCTTAGTTTCCTTTCCACCCAAAATCCATTTTTTACATCGAAATTCTAATTATTACTGAAATTCACTTAATGTTTTGCTGTTGCAAATTAATTAACATGTTTTTCAACATGCTCAGGCATGTTTACTCAACATGTCCATTGTATACCTGCAAGAAACATCCGTCGCAAGATATATCTGGGTTTCGAATCCCAAATGACAGTAAAAACCTGAAAGAAAGAGAACGAGGTCCATTGACAAAAACCAAAGCAAGCAAAAAATGAGCAAAGTGTTTACGTAAAGTATAGTAACATGAATCTTGGTAGAACAATGTTCTTGAAAACGCCATGTTAAGATTTTACTACAAAATAAAACGAATCTTCTTTTTTCATTTCATTTTAGGCATTTTCTGTCAGGACCTTTTGCAGTTATCAAAAAGCTTTACGCTAACCGAACAACTATTAAGTTACGAACAGAAACCTCTCAGTGTTATTGAACATAGAGAATATTCGCGTTTTTAAACTTTAAGTGAAAGCCGAAACGATAAAGATTAAAGGGATGTATCGTATTATAAACTCTCTCTCTCTCTCTCTCTCTCTCTCTCTCTCTCTCTCTCTCTCTCTCTCTCTCTCTCTCTCTCTCTCTCTCCCACAGCCATTTCCATTGCCTAATTGGTATGCTTTGTCGGCCACACAGCGCACAATCTCCGCCCCCCACCAGCTAACATATAATAAATTAGCAGAAAGAAAAAATGTCTAAGGCCCTCGCTAATGAGGTGCCCAGAGTTTTGTTCCCGTGAGCTCCCGCCAACTTCACCTTCCCAAGACGTCGAAATTTACGTCTGTCTAATTTCTCCTTTTCTTTTTTTATCGTATAATCTTGTGAATAATTTAGATTTACTCGCTGGTTTCGTTAGGGCTAATATTAGTAAGCTAGATGAGTTATTTGTCATGTTATTTGAACAGACAGATTGGTGGGTAATGCGAGTGAGAGCTAGACAGATGTTAGAGCGTCACTGATATTCATGTAGCTTACTAAACGAACATTTATCTAAAATTTGTGGTGTGTTAGACAGGTATGTGTTTTTGTGAGGTCGTGTTTGTTTATGAGTACATGCAAATCATATGCATATTGAGATACCTATTCTGAAACTCTTATAATTACGAAAAACAAATTATATTTATATATATATATATATATATATATATATATATATATATATATATATATATATATATATATATAAATATACATATATAAATATACATATATATATATATATATATAGAGAGAGAGAGAGAGAGAGAGAGAGAGAGAGAGAGAGAGAGAGAGATTTTAAAAAGGGAAGGAAAAATCAGAAGAACGAAGCAGTACTGCA
>NC_089744.1:8160000-8190000 GCF_040412425.1 Macrobrachium rosenbergii
TAAAAACTGTTACTAGTAAGAATATCGAGCAGCTTGGGAACATGCATTGTCAGGTAAGAAAATGATTAGGTGTAGGCTTTTGCACTCATCACCTTCTAATTAACTTCAGGGTAAGGGCCGAAGCAACAACAGCAGTAACATAATAATAATAATAATAATAATAATAATAATAATAATAATAATAATAATAATAATAAGAAGAAGAAGAAGAAGAAGAAGAAGAAGAAGAAGAAGAAGAAGAAGAAAATCGTACACTTTCATTCTCCTCACCTCCTCAGTTTAATTACTCGAGACATCTTCACTTGCCTTCAGCCATCTTTTACCTCACTCCCTCCTCCATTGCTCTGTTCCTTCCATCCCCCGCCTCTCTCTCTCTCTCTCTCTCTCTCTCTCTCTCTCTCTCTCTCTCTCTCTCTCTCTGGCAGATATTCAGAGTTGGTGTTAGTGCTGGGTGCATGTTCCAATCTCGGTCTAGTCGGAAATTCAGATTTGCCTGACGGTAGAGGCAGACTTTGAAAAGATGTTTGCGTATGTGTGCATTGGCTCAAGAATGTTTGCCTACAAACTCTCCCCCGTCGTTTAGCCTTTAAAATCCGATGTTTGCATTTTAACTTGGCGAAGACGGTAAATATTAATAAATCCATCGATGCACTTATCCCTGATACATCCAGGCGAAAACCTACTGGCGCTAACACCCCCTCCCCTTCCCCCTTCAAGACGAAACCTCCTCCTGTACCTCACCTCTCCACGTTTTGCAAGACTTTTCTCTCTCTCTCTCTCTCTCTCTCTCTCTCTCTCTCTCTCTCTCTCTCTCTCTCTCTCTCTCTAGTACAGATCATTTTACGAATAATGACGCTTTCTGGAAGCACCTCTGAGGTTTTTAGTTGGCGCGTAAGACCACACTGATATGGAGTTTACACCTGCACTACGAGGATGGTGATGTCATTATAATTTCTGAAAAGGAACCACTTCTTTACGTCCTTAGTTTGTAGGGAGATTGTACCCATAATGGTTCTTGTATGCCGTTTATTTGGTACCGGCTGCAATGTTTCTGCCTTTCTCTGTACATCGGTTCTTCTTTGTGTTTCTTCGCTTGATGCGAGACCAATGAATCTGCAAATAGGATTCCACTCTCCTTAAGTGCTTGATACTAGTACAGCTACCGATGATATTATTTAAAAGTCGGTGGCATACCTTAGAATGATGTCGGGACATGACATGCTAGCTGACCAGCTAGCGAAATCCTTAGTTGGGAGACCAGTTCTTCTTTGACACTGGTAGACTTTCACAGGTTAGTATATTTATAGGACCCTGAACTTATTTGAGGTCTTTTTTCATTCTTTTATATATTTACATATGATTCTAGTTGATCACGCTATTGCATTACAACATCGATGGGGTTTAGAATTCTGCTGTGATCTCTCGTTGTAGTGATCGCGATGATGATGAGTTTTGTCGGAATTCATCCCATGTAATATTTCGCTCACAATAAAAAGTAAAAAATGCACCGAAGTTTCTTCGTCGCAGTCGAGTTTTCTGTACAGCGTATAATGCTGTATAAAACTCTCAGCCACGACCCATGAAACTCTCAGCCGCGGCCCATGAAACTCTCAGCCACGGTCCGATGGTGGCCTGTGTTGTTATCGCCTATAGCGGTGCCAGACGCGTAATCATGGCTAACTTTAATTTTAAATTAAATAAAATCTACTGAGGCTAGAGGGCTGCAATTTGGTACTTTTGATGATTAGAGGGTGAATGATCAACACATCAATTTGTAGCCCTCTAGCATTGGTAGTTTTTAAGATCTGAGGGCGGACAGAAAAAGTGCGGACAGACAGACAGACAGATAGCCATCTCAATAGTTTTCTTTTGCAGAAAACTAAAAGGTTATCCAATTTCTTTTTTTACAGTTAATTGATATTTATCCGTAATGCGTTAAGGGCAGGATATTTTCTTTTATTACAATCTCGTAGCCAAATTTGGACAGAATATGTGGAATAAATAAGACTGGTTATGAGAGTAGGAGACCGGTGTTGATATTACTCCTGTTACGAAACCAAGTGGGCCCCTATCTGCCGATTCGTATGGAACAGTCGCTAAATATTATATGCAAATGGATGAGGTCATCAATATTCGCCTCTACTATAGGCTACTATACTCCCATTATACGAGATCAACGCATAGATTTGACAGCGTATGAACACTGTTTGCCTAAGCCGTTTTCTCTCGTTAAAATGTAGTGATGACTTTCATTTTGGAACTGTTGCTGTGATATTTATTTTTTATTTCCTTTTTCTTTGATTAGCACAGACTGATGGGCCCCTTTTGTAGCATCGGGCGTATATTCGCTTTTGCGACAATTTTCATTTTTCTCTTTTCCTGCGTCAGATAGATAAAGCAATAGACAATTTCATAGTTTCGTTCAGCGCTTTGCGTAGTGACTTTTGTATCAGCGTGACGATTTGTCACTGTATGAATGACCTATAATAGTAAGATCGATAATATAAATAATTATACACTCTCATGGTAATCAGCGCCTATTGATAATTAATTAACAATGCATACCTATCTAGCACATGCAAATGCATATAAATGACGACACTGACATCTGTCATTCCACACACAGCTGCCGAGTCCTCTTCGTATTAAGTGGTCATTTTATCGGTGGCTGAAGGCCCCGTTAAAACTGCATTTGTGTGATGCGAACTTCTCAAGATGTGTGGAGCGTCCTACAGAATTGAAACATCCATTAAAAGCTGACGCTAACGTTTTGGTTTCCTTTCAGAAACGATCCATTATCCTGGGTCAGCTTTGAACTTGACTGCTGTGTCCTATCCCTTCGACGATGACCCTCGTTTTTCTCTTTCGTTTTGCTTTTCTTCCCTTCTATCTCTTTGTCTCCTGGCTCTTTTTTCTTTTGATTTCTTCACATTTCTTTCTCTCAGCCGTCTTCATGTTCATTTCGCTGTCCTTACTCTGCCTCTCTTTCATTCGTTTATTCCCCTTTCCTTCTCTCCTAGGCATCATTGCCACCTTTCTTGACCTTCCTCATTCCAGTCGACCTTTAATTGCTCGGTTTTGTTTTCCCCCCCTCTAAATCTTCTCCTCTTTCCTCTTATTCTCGCATAGCCGTCTCCTCCGCCTCGTTTCTGCTATCCCAGTCCTCGGGTCCTTCTCCTCTTGTTGCGCTAACCGTAACCGTTCGAGTGGAAGGAAATCTCAAACCAGCACAACGTCCAGAAAACCCTTTTCTAATGTGAGATAAAAGGAAGGTTATTTACCGTAAAAATGAGGCCTCACTCGATGGGCGTGAGGGAGACTTGGGAAAGGTAGGTGACGGAGAAAGAAAGAGGGGAAGGGGGAGGAAAGGAGTGAAAGGGGGGAGGGAGGCGATTGCGAGGAGAGGCTCCTCATCCCAAAACGATTGAGAGCCCAGACGATGATAGCCAGCCCCTGGCCCCTAACCCCCGACCCTCCCTTGACAATGATCATTGGAGGCCGGGTTTTCCTTCCTAATGGTAATCCTCGGGTACATTTCCGATACTTGTGGAGGATTAATTTGGGTCTCGAGGAGGAGAGGCTGCTGCTGCTGCTGCTGCTGCTGCTGCCCTGACGCTTCTCCCGGCCACTTTGCTGCCTCGAGAGGTTTTTCTCTTTATTTATCTATTTATCTCGCTCAAGTGATCGCTTCTCGGGGTAAGCCTCTGCCGCCCTCCTCCCCCCCTCTCCTTCGCCTCGAGAGGCGATGAGGCTCATCTAAATCCTCTGCCTTTTACCCACCCCTCAACCCTCTCTCTCTCTCTCTCTCTCTCTCTCTCTCTCTCTCTCTCTCTCTGTGTGTGATTCTCGGAGCGCAACGAAGCCACTCTTGGTTCACAACAGAGGAACCCGAGTTCAAGCCCCAAGCTGGGAAAAGGAAAGGAACAATTTGCACTAGTGACCTTAAAAATACTGTAGTGTGCCCAAGATATTTTTGCGAGCTTATTCTCTCTCCGTTTGCTCTTGGTTCCGTCTTTTTCTTTAATTCTTTTCTTTCACTGTTCTTCTTATCCTGTTTTTCCCCCTCCAACATCAGTGTCTATGCATACAGTAAATATACACCGCATGTTTATTTTTTTATGAGTATAAACACAGACAAATAATTAGCTGAATAGGTCAGTGAAAAGTGTGTTGCCTATTCCGATTATAAAATATTCTTTAATAATCGGTAATAATCTAATGAGGATACAGTATGCACCCACTTACCTAATGACGTAATTAAATTCATATATTGTATCAGATAGGCATAAGAGAGAAATGGGAGCGGTTCAAAGGAGTGACATGTCATAGGAGTAACATAACAAAGGAGTGAAACCTCAGATATAAATTTCAAAGGAGTGACAACCATCCAACTAGTATTTAAAATACGTAAACAATTCAGTGGTTCTAGTTTTTAAAATAGAATCTTAAAAATTTCATATTTTTGCATAATTTTTGGTTACTTTGTCACTTCATCGTTATGTCACTCCAATAAAATGTCACTCCTTTAATACAGCATTTATGTCGTCACTCCGATACAGATCCGAGAAAAATGTATTTTATGAACACTGAGCAGCTGCATCGACCCAGGTCGACCTCAGCGACCCCCAGATAATGCTTGCCTGTATTTGCTTGTTCAAGCGACGGCGACAGTTGCGCATGCCTCCATATGTGTATTTTTGGAAGGAGACTCGCTCAGTATCTCTTGAATAAACTTTCTTATGTAAAGATGGTCATTCAGTCCGTAGGTACTGTCGATAGTTTCACCGTCCTGAAGTTACAAACTTGGAGGACTGGTGTGGAAGAGAGTTCGCGAAATTGTGAATATTTATGGTCAGATGTTGGAGAGTAAAAGCTCCATTATCTTGTGGAAACATAAACAAGAATATATATATATATATATATATATATATATATATATATATATATATATATATATATATATATATATGAAATATATATAATTATATATATATATATATATATATATATATATATATATATATATTATATATATGTTGTTTAGGTACAATGAGATTATAATGCAACTTAGTCTTCAATATATATATATATATATATATATATATATATATATATATATATATATATATATATATATATATATATATATATATATATATATATATATATATATATTTATATATATATATATATTTATATATATATACATACACATACACATACCTACTTGCTTACAAATATACATATACTCTTAATAGCCCTAATGACTGAATAATTTTTTTATTTCCTTGCAATTTGCGAATGCTTTTATTACTTCAAAGCCTTGAATCCTAATAGAGAAACAGATGAAGAGACACTGACGTCCGTTGCAGGATTCAGACCCCCATACTATATATGTCCTGTGTTGGTTCGAATCTTACAGGGGTGTTAGTGTTTTTTTTTTCATGATTAAGAAGTTAATGGGATATATATATATATATATATATATATATATATATATATATGTGTGTGTGTGTGTGTGTGTGTGTGTGTGTATGTATGTATATATATATATGTATGTGTGTGTGTGTGATTTTAAGTCATTTTAAAAAGTTATTAATATCACTATACATTCATTTCATTATAGACTTTTTACAGGAATCCAGAATAATGAATTCATTGCTAAGGATAAAAAATGTCAGTAGCAATAATTGTAGTGATAATAATAATAATTCTGACGAAATCCAATATGACTGTCCTCCAAATTTAGGTTTATGTCACCTGAAAGAAGAAAGATCTCATGGATACAATGGCCTCATTTTTTTTTTACCTTTCAAGTTTTTATTCTCTCTCCGGGTAATTCTGTCTCATCTGCCTTGTCACTTTTCGATATATTCTTTTCATGATTTTTCTTTTGTCCATTTCATATTTTCATTTCTCTTTTATATGATATTTTCTACCCTCCTCTTCTCCCTGTACTCTCGTCTTTTTATTCCTTCACATCCTTTCATTTTTCTTTCTTCTCCACAGGATATCAGGTGCATTTTCATTGTCGCTTTGCTACATTTCAGAACATTACACAAATACCATCACTAGTGTGCACCTCCCTGCCTCTTTAAACTCTTTTAGCCAAGTACGAAGTGCTCTCTCTCTCTCTCTCTCTCTCTCTCTCTCTCTCTCTCTCTCTCTCTCTCTCTCTCTCTCTCTCTCTCCTTCTAATGTTTGTGCATAGGATAGGATGCAAAGATGCAAATGCTATGAAATAGTAATGTATCTTTGTTTACCAGTGTGTTAGTTTGTTTGCGAGAGAGAGAGAGAGAGAGAGAGAGAGAGAGAGAGAGAGAGAGAGAGAGAGAGAGAGAGAATAGGCTTCCAAAATTAATTCAGATCAGCCGAGGTGTCTTCACAGGATAACATTATAATGAGACATAAGGAAAAGTTAATTGTTGGTAAGATTGGATTATATCATCAAAAACCGATTAGGAAGAAAGAATATGACAGGACACTCGGTAATCTGCATTGAATAATGAGAGGCGAACTGGGTGAAAAAGATTATGGAAATGTTTAGAGAGACCATAAAACATAATTTATTGGATTCCCTTTAGGAAATCCCATGAGTAATGCGAGAATTCATTGATAATGAATTGCCTCCCTTCACTGCAATGGAAAGAGAAATGGGAAAACATTAGATCGTCAACAAAAATACCAAACAAAGACTTGAAGCTTTCAGGGTTTTCCATCCCTCATATATATATATATATATATATATATATATATATATATATATATATATATATATATGATTATATATATATATGCATTTATGTGTGAATGTAAATGTATAATTTTGTACAGTATGATAAATATAAATATCTGTATGTATATATATATATATATATATATATATTATATATATATATATGTAATATATATATATATATATATATATATACATATATACATGTGTGAGTGTGTGTGAATCATAAGCCTTCATCAAGATATGAAATGGCATGAACAAATTTTCCGAAGGGAAACCTTACTGTCTTCTGCCCTACGGTTCTGTGGTAATTACGAATAAAACTGAAAATCGCAGATTTTGAGCTGCCAAGTTATCAATAAACTGATTCGGTTTCTGACTTCCTAAAATGTTCAAAATAGGAAGGAAATGAGAGACGAAGGAAATGAGATTAATAAAAGGACCTGCTAGTGTAGGAATACATGAATACTTTATTGTAGTTTTCTTATTTCTTCAATGGAAATGTCCATTCTTATGATGTTTTGCACAATATTTGTTTACCATGGAGATTTGGTTCTCCTTTGGATAATTTTGGGTTAACGCAGCGTACGAATATGGTGAAAGAATACTTCTATAGGTCCGTTCTTCCATTCCCATCCTTGTGCTGCTGGTAGTGTCAGATCAGTAAGCTGATCAATCCCACGAAATCATCGATTTGGCAAAAATAGGCAATAATTGCCAATATATTTTTCTCAAGATTCTTTGATATCCAGAGACCGGAGCTATTAGTGAAAGATTATCCTTCAGTTTTCCCACTTATCCTTAAACAAATAATAAATTTTCCACTCAATATTATTGATCTTACCGGTCTTCGTTCCGCATATGTGAACAAGCAGCTCCAGTTCATCTGGATATCTGTTGTTTTATGCTTTCAGCATGTTCGTACAGAAAGTAAACAGGAAAGAGAAATTAAAATTTTATATATATATATATATATATATATATATATATATATATATATATATATATATATATATATATATATACATATACATACATACATACATACATCCATACATACATACAATATGTACAGTATATATGCACATATATATTTAATTATTTATTCATTTATTTGGTGTGTGCTTGTGTAAGAGAGTGCTGATACATACAATTGTGAGCAAGCAATTTTTTCATCCGTGTCTGCGCTATGAAAATTCACTTTAATACTAAAATGATAATAAAAGAAAAAAAAATCGTAAAAAGGAGACGAGGCATGAAAATCAATTGTAACAAAATAACAGGCTCACATTAATGGAAAGAGAGAGAGAGAGAGAGAGAGAGAGAGAGAGAGAGAGAGAGAGAGAGAGAGAGAGAGAGAGAGAGTTGCAGGGTTTACTGTATTGATTTTGCAGTATATTTAATGCCAGTTCACTCTGCATTGCGCCGAAGACCCCTTTCCAAAATTGTCACCTTCATATGGTTTTTCGCTTAATCTTTTTTTTTTTTTTTTTTTGAAAAATTATGTGGAATAATATTATTCAAAAGTAGATCTTAAATACCGAAGCTCCGATTATCTGCGCTTCGACATCAAGGCAACATGACCAGAGGAAATAGAAAATTTGACATCGAAATTCCAGTTCCTCTCTCTCTCTCTCTCTCCCTCTCTCTCTCTCTCTCTCCTCTCTCTCTCTCATACTTTCGGTTACTGTCCTGCCGCCCGCCCCCCGCCTCCTCTCTCTCCTCTCTCTCTCTCTCTCTCTCTCTCTCTCTCTCTCTCTCTCTCTCTCTCTCTCTGCTCTCATTGCCCTCCTCTCTTTCGGTCATTGCCCTCTCTCTCTCTCTCTGTAGCTCATACCTACCCACCTCTCTCTCTCTCTCTCTCTCTCTCTCTCTCTCTCTCTCTCTCTCTCTCTCTCTCTCTCTCTCTCTCGTCGTTATCCTCCCACTATCTATCTACTTTTCCGTTCCCTTCATCTAAATAAGTAGCATTTGACAATGCAAAATCCCTCCTCTCTCATTGCCCCATTCCAACGAATTTATGTTCGCTATTCGATTCTCTCCAGCATTACTTATTCGGCTCCTTTAAGAAAATGTAACTAGGCCTCGGCAATAAGACCCCTTCCGTAAGCCTTCCAGGGCATTTTGCAAAGGCTCCGTGTTTGTATGCATTGCTGGAGCCCGGCTTTTGGGCTCTCTCTCTCTCTCTCTCTCTCTCTCTCTCTCTCTCTCTCTCTCTCTCTCTCTCTCTCTCTCTCTCATCAATAGAATGCAAAGGCAAGAAAGCCAATAGAAGTATGATCTGGCCAATATCGTCCTTTTACTGCGAAGAAAGCAACAACGACCGCTGGAGCAGTTTTCTCTTTTCTTCTCTTGTTTTTTTTTTTTTTTTTTGCATTGTCCTCAGTGTTCTTGATGAAGTATGTAAAGGGGAACATGCAATGAGAGAAGCATTTATTTATTTATTTATTTATTTATTTATTTATTTATTTATTTTCAGTCCTTTTGTGCTGGCAGTTTTCTTGACGCGAAATTTGCTATTGGAAATGGAAAGTAATGTTATGGCATATTAATTCTAAGAATAGTCATATAATCACAGAATGAATATCTGCATAATACTGAATTAATGTGTGTTTATATATATATATATATATATATATATATATATATATATATATATATATATATATATATATATATATATATATATATATATATAATATATATATATATATATATATATATATTACTTCTTACTTATAAGAATGATTATAAAACTGAATTAAAGTATATATATATATATATATATATATATATCTTACTTATAATATATATAAATATATTATATATATATGTATATATATATATATATATATATATATATATATATATATATATATATATATATATATATATATATATATATATATATATATATATATATATATATATATATGTATATTATATATAATGTATATATATATGAAATTGTTATAACACCGAGATTTATATACAGCCATGAAGCTACAAATGTCGTTCAGTATCCAGTTCACGCAACTTCGGGAATATCCCCGATGGGGAATTATCACCGAATGGGAATTATAAGTGATAAAGGTTCGGTACCGCTGGGTCTCGATCCCTCGACACAGTACCTTCCAACGACTTCAGACCGTCAACTGGAGTCCTTGGAAGGTACTGTGTCGAAGGACCGAGACCCTGCGGTACCGATCCATTTATCACTTATAATTCCCCTTCGGTGATAATTCCCTATCGGAGATATTCCCGAAGTAGCGTGAATTGGGTACTAAATGACATTTGTAGCTTCATGATATTATATATATATATATATATATATATATATATATATGTGTGTGTGTGTGTGTGTGTGTGTGTATGTTTGTGTATGTGTGTATGTATGTATATGCATTCATAATCATATGTATTTACAAATATATACATATCAAATCTTTTTTGTGTTTGGTATTTGGACTGGTTAGTAAAAAATTGAAATATATGTTTGTTGATTTACGCTTAATATGTATGTATATTTATATGTGATGTCGATAAATTATTTCCAATTTTATGTAGTTAGCATTTTGATATTTGCTGTTTGAGTGATTTACTGCGCTGTTCATTGGTTGTAGTCATGTTACTTTCGTTCACGCTATCTGTCCGTTTTTATAAACTTTATGACTCGATTTTTGAAGATGAATCTCCAGGGTTTGCCAGTTTTCTCTTTCTGTAAATTTTATTTCACTCTTTGAGAGGCGATGAGTATACCGTGAATCCAAAGGAAGCACTTATAAGGTTTCTCCTCTCTCTCTCTCTCTCTCTCTCTCTCTCTCTCTCTCTCTCTCTCTCTCTCTCTCTCTCTCTCTCTCTATATATATATATATATATATATATATATATATATATATATATATATATATATATATATATATATATATATATGTGTGTGTGTGTGTGTGTGTGTGTGTGTGTGTGTGTTTTGGTATGTGCTGGTGAGTGTTTCTACGCTTCAGTTGTCTATAGAATCCCTTCAAAGTCACCGCCACTCAGTAAAGTACAGATTGAAAAATACAAATGCGAAGAAGCTGGGCAATCGTAAATAAGAGAATGGATCTCAAATGGCGCGAGATGAGAATCTGGTGAAATCGTGGATAGTGGAGATTTAGATTCAGAAGCATGGATACGCGCAGGCGCGCACACACACACACACACACACACACACACACACACACACACAGGTCTTGGATGGTCAGGATAGATAAGATAAGTGAGCGAATCCTCAGCTAAAATGGAGAGAAAATGATAAAAGAGTTACGAGAGGAGGGAATGTATTATGCGCTCGTAAGCGTCTTTTATATGATGCCATAAAGGAGAATTGCTCTCTCGTTCTCTCTTGTCTGTTTGTCTGTCTGTCTGTCTATCTATCTGCCTGTCTGTCTCGGTTTTTCACAATATGTAGCAAACAATCCCAGTTCATCTTTTACTCCATAACCTAATAAATCATCTTCTATAATTAGAAGACATTAAACACGTTAACGAATAGACAAATATTCCGTCTGCATTCAAGGTATACATCATGAAACTGAGAAGAACAAAGTACGTCATGTTTGTGACGCATTTTGAGAAACAAAGATGTTGTCCGAGGAAACATTAGCGAAAGCGAATGCCATTTGCAAATGTTAACCTTAAATCTCCTTAGCGTGTATATTTCAGGCAAATGATCATTATGTCTGTAAAGTTGAAAATAGCATGTCTCAGTTCACATCTTACTGTTCAGTTAGGAAACTTGAAAATATGTCTTTTCGCTCAATAATTGGATAGCAATATCAAGATGCAATAACATTGCACCTTCCCGCGAAGATGAGAAACACTTACTCCCCGTGTGCATATTCGCTTAATGCCATCGTTTTGTTATTAGAAACAGATTCCTTCTTCCGTTTTCGTGCGCTGGTTTTATGTATGTGTCGCTTCGGTTCTTGATGCGAAATCCGAGGACCCCCCCCCCACCTTCCCCCGATGGTTATGAGTGATTTTTTTCCACTAATGAGTCATGAGGTTTCTCCCTCATTGCTCGCGTCTTATTGCTCCCTCATGACGGAGTTAGTACCTTCGATGAGAGAGCAGGTGATGCTAATTGCAGCTGTCAGGAAAATATTTCTTATAGCCGCTCTGGGCGAGATTGGGTAGAGACCGTATTTTTCTGTTTGCTTAATTTAACTCGCATTGGTTTCTGTAACGTTTTGCCTGTTCAACTATTTGTCTCAGTCGCTTATTTTTTCATTGGTTTGCTATTCCTTCATTCATTCATTCATTTATCCGTCCACTCACGCTTTAGTTTCTTAGTTTACATAAATACTGACTTATTCATATGTTGGTTTATTCATGTTTTAATTAATTGGTGTTTGATGTAAATATGTATTCTTTTACTTATTTTATAACATATATACCTCCTAGGGTGCAAGTAAATTAACGTCTGTAGTCATGTCGTTATGATGCAAAAATCTTTACTTCTTTGCTTTGTTGAAATCTAAATTCGTATTAACAAGCGATAATAAACTGTGCCAAGCAATAAAACTTATTTTATATGTCTCTCTGTTTCTGATTTTACAATGCTTCTTTATTTTTAAGAATAAGTGCGTTGAACAAACCTTTCCCTTGATGAAATAACAGGATAGGACCTATTTCCCTGAAAGAGATCAACATGCACGGTACAGAGAATAGCCCAGGTATCTATTCATAAAAATAAAAAAGAAAAATTACGTTAATTATGCTCTTTTATTTCGTATTTTTGCCGCTTCTTTTATGGGGAAACTTAGGATCCCTGTTATTCCATCAAAGTTTCTTCTATGTGTTCAGTGCTAAAGCAGATTTTCAAAAGTCATTTTCAGGCTATTACCTTGAAATGAGCATTTTTTGGGGACTTTCTATGAGCTGTAGAATTGCGAAGATTAAAAGGATTTACTAGGTCATTATTATGCAAAGTTGCAACCATCGAAATCGTCCTGCTTAATTAACATTGCCAGCATATTCACGCCTGCCACAAAATGAGGCCTTTTCGTCACCAGTAGTTGTCTGCCATTTATACTTTACTGTTAGTAATTGGGTCGTCTAGTTTGCACTTGCTTTTCTCTTTACATATTCTCTTTACATATTCCAATAGATGGGTGGATTTTACATTGTGCAGCATTTTTCAAGGCGAATATAATGTTTTTTGTCGTTTTATTGGCAAGGAGTAGTATTTTTTATTCTATTTTATTGATCTTACCACGTAAAATCATAGTTCGCAAAAATATCCACTCAACATGCTCTTTTCCTTATTACGGGAAGCATCATGCATTGTTTGGCCAGCTAGTATGCAACTTTTTTTTTTTTAACGAAGCATTTTTCTCCTTCGGTTGATGCAGGCTTTTTATCAATCCTCAAAAACAGCTTTTCGGGGTAAAGGCTCTCTCTCTCTCTCTCTCTCTCTCTCTCTCTCTCTCTCTCTCTCTCTCTCTCTCTCTGTGTGTGTATGTGTGTTACTGAGTCTTACAGAGGTGGACCTATTTGTTTTTGTAATGACATGGAGGGTGTTCACTTTATTTCAAATAGGGGGGGAGAAGGGGAAGTGGCTCTCATTTGCCAGTATTTAAGCCATAGGATTACCATTTCAAAAAGCCTGCTGGCTGGGCAAAGGTGATTGACATATCAAACTTGTCTACCGATTTGAGAGTGAATTCTTGACATTATATTTTCTTGCCCGGGAGATAGTTCACCGGCAGCTGTTTCGCAACGCATCACAAAAAGCGAAGATACACTTAACCATTTTATCTTTTCAAAATTCTGTTGCCAGAATGTTTTCAGCATATCGCAACATGCTTTATAAATGCCTCTCGATAACTGTTTTGATTCTCAAACTCTTATAGGTAAAAAGTTTCATTGGAAGCATCAGATAATGTGGTCCATCATCTTTTTGTTATCCATTTCTTCTGCTCAAAGGATTAATGCTTTCAGTTCCATTTTTAGAAAATATATGTTTCTCCTTCATCGGTATTTCAGCTGTCAGCGGTTTCCTGTAATTTCATATACATTACGTAGTCATTCCCTGCTAAGCTTTACTTAAATCCCGAAAGCATTTTTAGCAGCCAGTGAATAAACTTCCGTTCTAACAATTCGCTGAAAATGATAGTTTACGGAAAATTTACAGTAAACATCCAAATGGGCTGGGTTTTTTTCCCTTCAGTTCAGATCCGAGATAAACATTTTATCCCCGACTCTCTTGTTTCTTGTGCCCAACTCCCATCCAAGCTCCCAAGACTTTCACCCCAACCATCCCCGATCCTTTGTAACTCGGAGATAGTGACGCCAATTCTCATTTCACCATGTTGCGGTCCTTCCCTTCTCTCTCTCTCTCTCTCTCTCTCTCTCTCTCTCTCTCTCTCTCTCTCTCTCTCTGCAAAACTAACAAAGGATTCTGCGATTTCGAGGTAACAAATGGTTGAAACTCAATAGAAAAGTTTCCTATGTATCGCTTACATAAAGAAAAAGACAGACAGACGTGGACAGACGTAACATCCTCAGAACAGCTCAGACATGTACGAGCGACCTTTGTCTTAAAACGTATTCGTGAAGTCATATGTCTTTATGTAACATACCGATAAGTGACTTGCTTGTATTAAAACGTTTTTGCATAATAGGAATTGAAGTTGATTCAGTGTGTTTGGGTCCTTTCTTCAGGAATCATCGAAGGAAGGAAAGTTCATTACTTAACAGCTACTAATAAAGAGCCCCTAACACAGTGTTTTCTAGTGGATGGCTTTTATTGAGACGATTATTGATTGGCAATACTAAGTCAGGTCAGTGAACCACGTAACAATACGTAAGCTTCTCTCTCTCTCTCTCTCTCTCTCTCTCTCTCTCTCTCTCTCTCTCTCTCTCTCTCTCTCTCTCTCATGCTCCTGCTGCTTTTTTAACTCTCGTCAATAATCTACGAGGTCTCGATGCCACAGAACTTTGAATTCCTAACTCCGAATCCCACACTGTATGTCATAGTGAGGGATGCGTTTAGTTACTTACTGACTATTTGAATACCTCTACGCTGAAGGTATTTTATATCAGAGAATGTCTGTGCAGTGATTAGTGGTTAACGAATCAAAATGAAAAGGCTTTAGCTATATTGAGACTGCTAAATCTAGGTGTGCAATGAATGATTTTGGTCTCTGGTATACGTTATTCTGTTCCACTGCTGCAGATGTGGGTTTCTTTAAAATGCTAGAAGACTGTACCTTGGTTTCTGTGGTATTGTAAATTATTTCACAGAGCTGTAGCAGGTTGACCACCTTAAGAAGAACTTTAAGGATTCGAAGTTCCTTACAAATCAGGTAAATTTTTATACACCTTGCTCGCCTGGAACTTTACTCTTGCTGCCAGGAACTGTATTATTTGTCATTACCGAGATGACATCAGGCTAGGGTGGCAGAAAACTCCGATTGACACTTTTTCCAGAACCATAAAAAGTAACCTTGCTACAGTTCATTTTACTAACATTGTTTCTATCTTGAAGTGCGCGCTATATGCTCCGTGGTAAACTGTAACTACCTTACTGATCATCAATACCAGTAATACATTAGATACTAAATCTATCCATTTTTCTGTCAGACCTGATATCTATTATTCGTCAAGAGTTGTCACATGACAGCTCGTACTTTTCTGTCAACTTTCCAACTGCGACCTTGGGCGAAAACTTATTTGTGTAGCAAGCATGACCACGTTTCTTTAGGGTTCACCAAAGAGACCCATAATTGAAGTTGTGTGATGGAACACCTAATGCATGGGAAAAGGCAATCATTCCACAACAAACAAATGTTTGATTGTTTGGTGGTAACCTAGATCGTTTTGATTTGCCAGCATACAGCATATTAATCGGTATACAAACAAAAATATACAGTATCTTCGGTGCACAGACATCCCAACATGGGGCAAGTAAACGGAGACAACTTTCAATATACTCTGTATGGAGAGAGAGAGAGAGAGAGAGAGAGAGAGAGAGAGAGAGAGAGAGAGAATACTTCGTTTTTAGGAACCATGCCTTTCCAGTCACCAAGCCCATTTCTGCACATTTCTACAAGACTGTCTTTATGCTCATTTTACTCCAAGAACTCCTTACCTACTAAACAAGCAGTCACCTTCTCCCTCACCAACTATTGTATTCATATCATCTAACACAACCGCCCTTTCTTGTTCTCCAAACCTAGTTAGCTACAGATTCAGGCTTTCACACTCACTCTTTTCCTATTCCTGCAACTAGTTCTCCAGTAGCAGTCAGAACTTGTCCATACAAACTGTGAAGTAGCAATATGCACTCTTACTCTTTCACAGTAGTCTGCCTAACAAAACAAGTGCTACATTATTGCTGGCTTTATATCTTACAGCTACCCCAAGACGCAGTATTGGTTTGTGTCCTTCCCATTCCGGCTCATGTTGCCCTTTCACCTTTGTTCGCCAAGTGCCAAGCAGATCAAGTATCATACATTTCTTCTCTTCTATCGAATCTGCGCACACTCAGAACCCAAGAATTGGTCATTTATTTTCTTTCCTTTAATATCCTATATATATGTATATATATATATATATATATATATATATATATATATATATATATATATATATATATATATATATATATATATATATATAAATAATCAACATACAATATATCATTTCTGACTCACATCATGATCATTGAACCCAGGTCTTTCAATTGAAAGACCTGGGTTTGATCCTGATATGAGTCAGAAATTCATATATATATATATATATATATATATATATATATATATATATATATATATATATATATATATATATATATATATATATATATATATATATATATATATATATATATATATATCGATCTGATATAGTCAATATATATATATATATATATATATATATATATATATATATATATATATATATATATATATATATTTACATACACATATGTGTTTATGTATGTGTTTGCAAAACGCATACGTGTTTATGTACACGTTTGCATTACACATTCATGTATGTTTTATATTATTTGCTGCACTGCCCAACCGTCTCCCTAAATTAACTCTTGCACTTTATTTACTACAGTCTATTTTCATTTTGTTTAACCGTCATACGTTACTTATGACAGCTGTATAAACGGCAAAACGTAAATACTGAGACCAAAATAGTAGCCATTTTGCAATAATACGATTAATTTCTCAGTGGCTATAATAAGTTTTTGATCCAACCAAAATAAACATACTAAAAGCGACAGCAGTCACGGCGTATAATTGAAGTCCGCCTAAAACAATTTTACGTTAATATTGAGGAGGGTTTCTCCTCTGATAAGACATTTCTGTGGACAGAGCAGAGACAAAACTGCGGGAGAAACGACGCGGTGCCGCTCCAGTTCGTTCTGGTACCGGCGGAGATTTGTCCCTGAGAGAAGAAGCGAATCAATGGCGGAATGAATTCAATCGATGAAATATTCCAAGAGCGAATTATGACTTATTCATTTTATTTTCTCGCCGAGAACACATTTTGTGAGTGCGCGAGAACCCGATATCGCTTCGTGTTTGCAGGAAAGAGCGAGTGTGTTTGGGTTTGAGTGTTCGAGTGTGTGTGTGATCACCTGTCTGGGCCCAGCCTCTATGCAGCGTCCCTTTAAAATATTAAATGTGGCTGCGAAAGGTCAGAGGGACTATTGGTAGCGCCTCCTCTCCTCTACGCTCTCTTCTTTTTATATATATATATATATATATATATATATATATATATATATATATATATATATATATATATATATATATATATTTATATATATATATATATATATATTTATATATATATATATATATCTAAATATACTTTTATATTATATATATATTTACATCTAAATATACATTTTATTTTAATATCTGTTTAGCAATAAATAGGCATTATCTATTTTTATTTCTAATTATTTATCATTTCTATTTATCCATCTATCTATCTTCTATGTATTTATATATTTATATTTATTTATACATGTATATATATATGTATATATATATATATATATATATATATATATATATATATATATATATATATATATATTTATGTGTATGTGTATAAATGTATTTATATATATACATATGCATATACACCCGATTAGATTATTCATACAAGAGAAGAGAGGATATGAGGGTCAATTAAGAAAATGAAAATGACATTGGTGCAAAACATGTAATGTTAGTGAAAATGCGTAAAAATACGCAAATGCGCCAACAGATACTTATGCTGGGTAACTTCAAAACCAGTGAAGAATAGATAGACAGAAAACACGATACATTTGTTTATCAGATCGGCAGACTGATGATGATTTCATGAGTAACATTTCGAGAATAGGAGTTAAAAGACACTTTCATTTATTATTCCTGTTATTTTCTTTTTTGTCCTCTCACAAATTAACCTTCATGGTTATTTAATTATTAGCCTGTATATATTAATAAGAATATATAAGGTACGACATTCGTAAAAACATATTCGCATGAAACTCAATCGGCAACACAGAAAATATCATTTTGATGTTTCTAAATGATAATTATATATCATGTAATTGTTTTTATATTTAATTCCTAGTTCTTCACTCTCTTGTATCCATTTTAATGTCAATGTCTCCTTCAGTGGTTTCACCTTTTTTCTCCATTCTGTTCTTTTATTTATTAACCTAAATTTGTTCCCTTCACTCTTTCTCATATGCTGTTTGACTCTTTATTACATCTTGTCATGAATCTGGTAGATACAAAGGAATACCTTCTAAGTATTCCTTGGAACGCTGACTGGCATTAGCATAAGCAACAGTTTGTGTTTGACGAGGAGAAATTAGCAGCAGCTGCAGTAGCAGTGGTTATAGAGGCAGTGCTGTTAGTTCCATCCTCTGCACATTCGATAATGCCGTTCTTAATTAAAAGAAAAACGTAAAAAGCTAAGCATGAAAATCACAAACACGTAAGCATTCACTCCCTCGCCCACGCAGGCGCACTTAAGCACATACAGAGGCAGAGACGCTCATCTTCTTACCCAAACCCGTCGAAGGGAATTGTAACAAAGGGTTAAACACTTAGTCATTTCTGGCTGCAATGAGGCCGTGGCTAATGCGAGTTAATTTCTCCCCTGTTCCCAAAAGGGAAGATAACTAGAGGGAAATCAGTGGGAACCGTTGCCGACACGGAGGGCGTAGTTCCAGGGGCAGCCTGTCTGTTGGTTAGAGGCGGAAGGTCTGTAGGTGAGTAAAGTAGTGGGTGTGGCCTTCCTATATCTTAATGTAATGTTTAATTATGTATTGCCATCATAAAAAGAGCTTTATGGCTACAATATCCTGGAAATGTGGCGTCCAATCTAGTCATTAAATTCGCGTGCGACCCCAAATAAATTACTTTTTAATCAGTTCTAGTATATCAGTGTCATGGTTTCATTACCCTTAACAACGGATTTCAATTTATTTTAGAACAAGCTTTTTACGTATATTAGCCTTCTTTGTTCAGACTGTGTACGCAAATCATGCAGCCGATACTTTCACTTCCTCGTTGAAAACTTGTGCGTGTTAACTGACGAAGACCTTGTCGCTGTTGAAATACTTCAAACAATGCATTAGACAGCATAAAAGGTCAATTAACTTGACCAGTATGGCGAACCAACGATGGATTAATGAGCCCCCGCTGGTGATGGATTTTTCACCCGAAACTGGCATTACAAGAACAACGGTTATCGACTCAGTTGTCCTATTAAGACGGGTAAAAGCGCCCTCCGCTTCCAAAGAATTACCGTGGCATGATAAAGAAGGAACGAAGGCCATCTTAAAACGCTACTGCAAAAGACTTGCCTCACCGAAGCCAGCTGGGTGTGTCATGCAACCTCAACTAGTAGCTATTTTGCGTAGTCTCCGCATTATTACACGCAGCCCAGCAAAACAAATAATGTGAATGTCGTAAAAGGATGAAGCAAATTCACGCTGTTTTTATATATATATATATATATATATATATATATATATATATATATATATATATATATATATATATATATATATTATATATATATATATATGTATTTATGTTTATGTTTATTTAATATACATATATAATATATACATGCATATATTTGTGTGTGTATGCTCTTATATGAAAATGGGCATTTATTTTAGAGCAATGTGTAAAACACCTATAGACACAGTAAGACAGTTGTGACTCATCCATGGGTGGGCTCTTGTGCAAAACATACTACACGTGACCTAAACCTTCTATTTGCCTTCTACGAAATGGTAGCGTAAACATTAGTTAGTATTTCAAGGTTTATACCAGGAAGGGACAATAATAGTCCTCTGCCGCTGAGTTATTACTTGTAAATATCTCTAATTACGGGTAATTCTATAACATTATATGATTAGTAAATTGCCTATCGTCAAAGCAGCGCTGATGATGATGGTATACTATTTAGTCTCATTATGTGTCACTTAACACTCGCCTTCTGATGCCGCCTATCAGATTTCCTCATTATGTATGTTTTTCTTAAGTTAATAAGGACACTAATTGATATTATATCGACCTTTGACCTCTGTCATTATTTCATTGTTAGCTGACGTTAGCCTGAGGTAGGACGGTCTTCTATTTCTCGTTCAGTTATCATGATATTTGTTAAGCTGTGACTGGTTTATTCTTTGTTTCCAGTCCGTAAGAGTTATTGAATATTGGTTTACATATACGTGCTTACAAGCATACTGTAATATATATGCATACATATATTATATATATGTATGCATGTATGTATACATATAAATGTGTAAATATAATTATGTATATTTATACATATATATGTATAGATATATTTATGTGTATATATGTAATATATAATATATATATATTATATAGATATATATATATATATGCGTGTATATATATTTATTTTTTAAGCAAGAGAACTAAGTAAGTTGAAATGTGGCGTAAGTGGGATAACATTATTGTGGGTTTATTATATTGGCTCTCGTCACTAAATGAATTGAATGACGTGTTACCGTACAGGCACAATAACTCAGTGAAATACAAAAGAGAAGTCCCTGAAAGGAACAGAATGAGGCCTGTAGATATAAATTGTTTTTGTGTGGGGTATGGAAGGTGAGCCATCCAGGGCAGAGATTAGCCCTGAACAGAAGCGAAGTGTCAGGTGTGAGGAGGGCTGGTAGGCCCGCTGGCTGGGCGTTGGCCTCCCTCCATCCCCCATATTGCCTAAATGCCTCAACATGCAACATTGGTTTACTTACCAGGATTATCTTTCTTTTACATGCAATCTCCTTCCGGCACGTTTCCAGGTATGTGACTCCAATAGTTCCCCTTTTTTTTTATTCTCTCGTTTCTTCACTTCTCTTCTCTTTTGTTTTCTTTGAAGGGAACGACGTTCACGGGCTATTATTCGTGAGACCTTCATGTAGCTGCATACTTCGTCGATAAAGCTCTGTGTCAATAACGATTTTTAGTAGTCTGCTACGTTATTTTCTTCCTTTATTCACAAGAGTATATCGCATAGCATATCTGATAGTAGTAAGCATATGCATGTTGTGCCTACACAATATATTTGTAAATGTATATATATATATATATATATATATATATATATATATATATATATATATATATATATATATATATATATATTTTATATATAGGTGTGTGTGTATATATACATGTATAGTGTAATGCATATGTATATATGTATATGTGAATATTGTATTAGTTGTGTTAGAGAGGAAGGCGCACAGACACACACACACACACACACAGAAATATATGTGATACTACAGACAAAGGCAGCTCAGAGAATATTTGCAGTTAATATGTTTGTGTGCGTAAAAGAACTGTCGTATTTCCTCCCACCGTCACTTAGTCGTGCTCTGCCTGTCAATTTGCTTGTCTGTTTGCAGGGGTGGACGCGTTCTAGAGAAGCGCTTGTTCCCTTTCAGAATGCTATAATTTACGACGGTCATTATCTCAATTATCCTTATTAGACTCTTTAATGCCTTTATTGCTCTCCATAACAGAGGATATTGTGTAGTATGGACTAGACTAACCGTAAGCGTCATCGCCTCTCTGCTTTCGCAATGCACGCCATCTTTGTTGGCCCAGGTTGCTTGTCACTCGTTATTCTTTCCTTTTTATTTCATTATTATCTGTAATAATCTGCACGCCATTTTCCCCTTTGCAATACTTTGTTCTTGTTGGGATTGGCCCCGTAATGTGCCCGGGTTACTGCGCACTCTCTAATCTGCCACGCTTTGGCTCCCTTCCGTGCTTTTGTTTGCAGTGGCCATTTCGATTTCTCAGTTTTAAGGCTTCGTGTGTTTCATTTTCTTCGTCTGATGGACTTATTTTCTTTTCACCTTCTCATACATTTTAGTTTCGCATTTAACCACGCAACGAAAAGATTCATTTTACGGATTACCTTCACAGACTAATTTTCAAAGCATGTTACGTAAAGCACTGCATTGTTTCATGGCTTGAAATAGTTCACTTTAACGCTCTGCTTTCAATATGTATGAATACATCCAACTCAGAGTATCTTAGATGGGAGTTCAAACCTTTTTGGGGACTGAAATTTAATCTCTCATTTAACTGTCTGGGTCATTAACACGTATGTATACCACACACGAAAAAGTGTGATTTATAATGTCGTCTATACTGGCGTGCGAGAGAGCCTTCTATTTAAGTAGGCTTAAGGCCGCCACCAGGTAGGTATATAAGTAGCACCTGCTTCCGAGTTGGAAAAGGAAAGTATTCTTCCTTGATGTAGCCGGTAATACTATGTCCTCGCAGTTTAGAGCTGCTCTATTTTTTTGCCTTTGTATGTTTATAAATGTTACAATATTTTTGAGTGATGTACATGAAAGTTGTATTTTTGTAATGTTGCTAATGTATAATATGCGTCGAAGTTATATTTATGAAAACTAACTTGGGTTTATTATGCCATATCATTTCTGAGTCATATTTTGTTTGTAGAATCGGATGTCTTAAAAAGATGTCAATCTCCGTTGACTATTTTTACCAGTTGTAGAGAAACGAATCTAAAATCCCATATTTTTGGTCGATCCAAATCACTGTCACGCTCCTTTAGTTAGGTTAGAAAATCCTCATTGTTCGTATTATCAATTTTTACTTAGTTTCGTATACAATAAAAGCTAAATGACTAAGTCAGAGAATTATACAAAATATATTACTTTGTATGATTCTGGGGCAGAAACCATACTATTCCATGAATTTATTCGGAAAACAGTAAGAAGAAAAAGCAGAGAAAGACAAAGTGATTTTCTTTCCAAGGGAAAGTGTGTCATGTTTTCTAGTTCTGTATTTGTTTTCGTAATCCTACGGAGACAAAATATCCTCGTACGGAGAAACGAGAATTCAAGAAAACAAGACAAACAACCAAATGACCGCATGACGGACAGAAGCTAACAACGCGAGAGTGACTGGGCGCACACAGAGATAAGAAGGCATTGGCAAACAATTGCGAGGAACTCAGAGAGAGAGACGCGCGTATTTTCCACGCGAGACTTATTTTCTCCGATAGCCAATATACTTATAAAATTTGACAAGAGGACTCTCATACATTCAGTTCACAGACGACGGCAAACAATCGAGATGCAACGAAGCGGTTCCAACTACATTCAAAGTTGCAGACGGAGACGAAAACCAAAGTCCCGCGTCACTATAGACTCGCGCATTCAATCTCGGAGAAAGTTCTCAACGGCGAAGATACAGGATAGGAGGAATCTTACAAGCACAGATTGACCGATTCACAGATTTATGGAGCTTGGTGCTGCAAACAAAGACTCGTGAGTCTGCAGTCAGTGCGTATAAATGCATTCAGATTCGTTAAAAAAAAAAAAAATTTTAAAAGGAGAAGTTTCGGTTGGCGAACCATTTTTGCATTGTTGAAGCAAGAAGACATATCCCGGCGAAGCGTTTTCTATTGTCCTCCGTGATGGATGGGACGGGGAAAAGACTCCTTTCCATCCCTAGTCGCACACCCCTTCTTTCCCCCTCACACCCCTTTCCTTTATCCCTCCCCTTGTTACTCCTACCTTTCCTTCCCCCACAACCCTCCCTCCTACCCATTTTCCTGCTCCGCCCATCTTCTTTAACAACCTATCTTCCTACACATCCCTACTCCTTCCTTCCTCGTTTGCCATCTTTCCTACCAGCCGTTCACTCCCCCCCCCTCCCCCCATTCTCATCCCACGACCCACCCTGCTGCTTTCTCTTTTCCCCTTTTGGCGATGTCGGGAGTTGTAGCGGGAAAGAACACGAAGAAGAAAAGGGAAAAAAGCAGGAAATTGTCATGGAAGAAAAACGGCTGCTCTGAGGAGAAGAAAAGAACGTTGAAAAGATGTTTGAGAACAGAAAAAAAAAAGAAGAGATAAATGAGAAACTAAATTCGTGAATTCCTCCTTTTGCAGATGGAAAGAAAATTGAATATTCAGGAAATGAGATAATGGAGTAGATTGTTCTGCTCTTGTTAGAGGAAATTAGAAAACGAGAGTCATGAAAAGGATTCGTAATGCTTCATTGACTCGAAAAGATAACGATATTAAGAGAAGGAATAAACAAGGGTTGCTACGCTTGATTCTAATAATAGTAATAATAATAGTAATGATAACGAAACATCTATCTGGAAAGAGCACATTATTTACACTTTTTTTCGGCGGTAGAGATCCGAATATTTCAGAAAAGCTTTCAGCCATGCTGATTACTTCCGAAAGCCATGAGCAACTTTTTCATTCCTGGTGAGTGTGCTTATGCTCAGGTTATGAACAAGTTTCGAATGACAAATATGATTTATTTTTACTCATAATATCATAAAACCTGTTTATCATGTCAGGAAATTATCAGTGAGGATGAACGATCGTACGACGTGAGAGCCCTAGACAGTGATGGAGTAATTCTTATAAAACCAGACCACTGGTAGAATGCAGTCTGCACTTTCCACTAAATCTTGTGAGGTTTCCGTGACTTATGTGAGCGATTATCATCTAAATATGACAGATAGGATTCCTGCGGAGTGAAGTATATGCATCAGACTTTAATTTGGCATAATTTTTGACAAACCCATCCTTCAAAGTCAAAAACGTTTAAATCATGTTTCAATGTTTTGAGACAGATATTATTTCTCCAGGGGCCCAATATCCACCAGTCCTGATTTTTAAAAAACCAAATACTTGTGTCCCCATTTTTTCGTGGCTGCTTGCAGACTTTTTGAAAGCAATACTTTAGAGCGGCAGTTGTTCCCTGCCTGCAGAACAATCATCCGAAAAGAACGAAACATCCCCTCGGCTCGCTTGTCATTTGCGAGGCAAAACAACATTTTAATCCATTTGGGCCAGAGCTGTTGTCTCCAGGAAAAACAAAATCAAAACGAAATAAAGACAAGAGTAGCAACGGAGGAAAATTAAGTTAACGGGAAGAAAGTAAAGGAATCTTGTGATATATATATATATATATATATATATATATATATATATATATATATATATATATACTGTATATAAAAATATATACATGTGTATATATGTGTGTGTGTGTGTTTGTGTATGTGTAAAGTGCGCATGTATGTGATTGTCAAATTGTAGTCAGTCAAATACATCAGCAACCACGCATAATGAACTGTTGCCTTTCCATTCCCCAGTAATTTTGATTAGTTCCTCGCTGGGTGAGCGGGTTCCGTTCTCAGCTACCACTCTATTGGTCGCGAGTTCGAATCTCCGAACGGCCAGTGAAGAACAAGAGTAATTTGTTTCTGGAGATAGAAATTCATTTCTCGCTATAATGTGGTTCGGATTCCACAATAAGCCGTAGGTCCCGTTGCTAGGTAGGTAACCAATTGGTTCTTAGCCACGTAAAAATAAGTCTAATCCTTCGGGCCATCCCTAGGAGAGCTGTTAATCAGCTCAGTGGTCTGGTTAAACTAAGATATATTTAACTTTAGATACGTTTTGCAATGAAAAATGGGAAATTCCAAATGCAGATAGAAACTGGTATATATTATAGCTAAGTTAGGATTTGAAATGGACACGACGTAGGCAGACAAAGAGTTTCCGAGAATAAGACTAGAATAAAATATGAAGGGGCTATCGTGGATTTCTCTGCTTATTGCTTGCCCTTGACTCTGCGCATGCCGATTAGTAATTATGGTCAACGGATGATTTTGCATCTCCAAATGATATGAAAATGTGCCTTATTATGCAGTGGTTTAAACCATTCGCCTCTTATCAGTGATAGAGGGGAAGACCCCATTTCTGGCTTAAGAAAATCGTTGCTCCTTCCTTCAGCTTTATTTCTCTCTAATATGATATCCATCTGTAAGGCCAGGGTGACATGACTCAGTTCATTCTTTCAGAAAGGACCCTGCCGCGTAAAACTGTATTCGAGTATTTCCTCGTCTCCCGTAGGATCAATGCGGATTATTCAGGGCGCATATTAAGCTGCGCTTTTTGTATTCGCCTTCTGGATTAGCTGCTAACTTCATTTGAGTCTGTGAAAAACTTTATTTGATGTGCACTCTGATCAGTTATTGCAGAGAGCAAAGTGTGGTATGGAAATGTCAGGTATTGCTGTGTAACCTAATGGAAAAGTAAATAAACTGACGAGATATAAATGAACAAATGAGCAACGTTGCTCCCCCAGTATCAACAAATCACGTTCCATTCAAATGTTTGGAGGACGTGGGATAAGAAGTTCATCCCTACTAAATGGATGGATAGTTGATAGAGGAGAGATAATGTTGGCAAGGGTCTGTGGGAGTGGTGGAGGAGGAGGAGGAGGTTTGAAGGAGGGGGAAGGGAAGGGAAGATGGGAAGGATTCGAGTCTTAAATGCTCTCAGAGACGACGAATAGATGAATATTCATAATCCAAATTAATATCGCGTTTCAAGAGTGTCACTGCCTCAAGATGTTTCTGTATTTATGATTTCCTAGAGAAGACAGGCAAATTTCGGCCGTCTCGTTCCCGCCCACAGCGACCATCTTCCTTTGACGGGTGGTTTAAGGAATGAATAATTAATGCTTCATTCTGAGGGACTGGAGTAAGCCAGAGAAATTAATGTATATGAGGATAGATGTGGCAGTCAGGAATTGCTAAAGCAGGATTTGGCCGCCCTGTGCAACACGAGCGCACACAGGCGGGAGGGCAGATTAGCACAGCAAGGAACAATCGAGACTCACACGCAAAGATTCACACGGACATATCCGTACACGCGTTCTTACATCCTCTTTTACGCATACTCATACACACACATGAATACGTAGACAGTCGCAAACACGCGCTCATGCTCTCATAATCGTGCAAAATCACGCAAATGCACAAAGGAGCTCCGACGCAAGCAAAAGTACGTGCTTTCACGGATGCACGCGCAGGTACAGGTTTCCACACACGTTCGTAGACACGTTAATATTTAAACATTCAGCCATTTATATTCTCTGCGACTTGTCTGTGCACAAACATTAACAAAATTAGCTGCACTTAAAAAAAAACTGAAAATTACTACACAAATTACTCTTCAAAATAAGAAAGCAAAATGACAGCTGAGCTTAAAATTAGGAAGGCGAAAAAAGAAAATGACAGAGAAATAAAGGAAAGACTTGCGCCGCAACCACAATTATTCATGCAAACAGAAGGCAGTAAAATATCGCAGCAGCTAATGATCTTTGCATCATTTTTGTGACTCAGTCGACGATTATTGCGAAGCAAATCATGACAGCGCCTGTGAGGCCGCAAATTAGTACAGAAAGGGAATGCTAATTAAGGGGATATTAAGATTTGGATCCCGAAGTATTCATGTTCGGTTGAGACACACACACGAAGATGAACAAGGTTATTGCTTACGAATAAGCGTCATTACAGAATAAAACCTTTTCTGCTTTAAATATTGCCCATCGAAGTGTCGTTGCATAGTCTACTATTTTGTTACAGTAATAAGAAAAATATTCAAAAATTGTCTTAGTCCTAAAGACCAAAATATTGTGTAAAAGACACTCACAGAACATGCAGAGATTATGATTAAACGCATTGAAAACGTTTAGTTATACTGTATATATATATATATATATATATATATATATATATATATATATATATATATATATAATTATTTTATGTATATACAGTATATTATATACAATATATATATATATATATATATATATATATATATATATATATAATTGTGTGTATGTATGTATGTATCATACATACTGCTATCAACAAGTTTTTTTTTTTTTTATGAGGCTACCATCCCATGTTATCCGCCCTCCCTGCGACTCCCTACAGACGACTAATACTGGGTAACCAATTCCTTGCACAGGTAGGAAGAGGCATTATATATATTTATACAGTATATAAATACATATATATATGTGTGTATATATATATGTATATATGAGGGCGTGCACGTTAACCATTTGACTTAACAGGGCGTGGCTCAAGAGAAGGAAACAGCACAAAAATAGCAGCCATATTCATACTTTAATGAACTTGTAAATTTTTCACGTCTGTTAGAAAACAGCTTTCGAGCTAGTAGCTAGAGATCATCCATCACTTTTAGCTGCACTCTATAACAGGGGAAGGCAAGAAGCCTCAATCTCTGCAGAAGATGAAACTTGCTGATGTAGGAAAGATAACATTCAGTCCCATCCTAAAGGATGTCTTTTGATCCTGCACCTGAATACTGAATACTGTTAAAATGTTTTCAGGGAAAAGAAGGAAAAACACTTTTGTGATAAGACTATTTACGAACGCAGCAGGCATGATCCATTCTTGAATATCCTCAAATGATCGATACTACGCCAAATTAGTTCATGGACTGGCATTTTCAAACATTTTCTCATCTGAGGAGTTTTCCGTCTGTACGGGTTTTGTACTATACAAATCCTTTGACGAGTAGAGTAATAATATTTGCATCAACGAAGTACAATTCAGTTATTCCGTGATTTATAGCTCCAAGTTCTTTAACAAGGTAAATTTTATAACGGAACCGTAAGCCGGGTAAATTAGAGATCACTTCATAGAATCATTAAGATAGAGGCAGCCATATTTAGAATTCAAAATTAATGCATATTTACTTGAAGGTAATCAAGGAACAAACTCTTTTAAGCACACTTGAGACGAAAGCAGATGTTTGATACGTAAAATGAATATAAAAAAACAAAAGCTTTACGATATATAACGAATCCGAATTAAAAGCAATTGCTCTGAGATATAAAACGAATATAAAAACCAGACACTGTTTTGCAATATGAAAATAAAAGCAGTATTAAAATCGATACGAAATGCAAGTCATTGCTTTGCAATATAATAACGAACGTGAAATGCAAATACACTTTGAAATGTAAAACCAATACGAAATACAATTAATTGCTCTGAAACAGGAATCAGTATGAAGTGCAAGTAATTGCTTAACAGTGTAAAAACAAATATGAAATGCAAGCAGTTGCTTTACAGTATAAAAATCTTCCCAGTAAAAAACGATTGTTTCGTAATACACAAACGAATATGAAATGCAAGTAGCTGATTTGTGTTATACAATAAATATGAACCGCAAGCCATTTGATTGCAGCATAAAAAATCAATAAGAAACGCAAATGCCACTTAAATATTAAATGCAAGCAATGACTCTTCAATATTTAAGCAGCCTTACTATCAGCGAAGTTAAACTGTAGCCAGTGTCCTGATTCTACGTTATCAGCATGAATTCTGATGCTCTCTCTCTCTCTCTCTCTCTCTCTCTCTCTCTCTCTCTCTCTCTCTCTCTCTCTCTCTCTTACACACACACGTAAAACTCCGAAGAATCTGCGTTTGAATCCTGAACCGGGTTAGGAAAAGTACGTTTTGAACGCGTTCTGTTAAAAATCCAGTATGCCCCTTTAGTCGTAAGTAGTGAATGTGGAGTGACAGACAGACAGACAGAGTAAAAACAAATGACGTCAGCGATCAGTACAGCTTCAAAATGTAGTGAATATATCATAATTACTAAAATGAAAGCCTCAACGAGGTAGTCCACACTCAACCGATGTTAATTTACTTATATTAGACACCTCTCTCTCTCTCTCTCTCTCTCTCTCTCTCTCTCTCTCTCTCTCTCTCTCTCTCTCTCTCTCTCTCTCGGATTCGTAGCGCAGTGACAGCGTGTTTAGCTCACAAAGTGAATAACCATCGTTCAATTACCGAACTGGAGT
>NC_089744.1:8195000-8335000 GCF_040412425.1 Macrobrachium rosenbergii
ACTTAATCCCAAAATCCCTTCGGTTCCTACGCAGAATCTGTGTTCCGAGACTTCGAACGACATAGCATCGCTTTAAAAGCAGCCTCGGTGAAACTTTGATCCCATTAGACGAGAAAATTACTTGTGCTGAGCTCAGACCCTCTGCCCAATGAAGACCCCGGCAGCGCCACTGCACTATCCCAAGCAGCCAGCCGAAACTCCCGAATTATCATCTGGCCCCCCTTCGCTCTCAAAGTATTACACAACAATGCTATTGTTACCACTGTTCCCCTTGGTCTAGATGGCCGTTTCGCGTTGATCCAAAGCATCTTTACTCAACGGGCGTTATAAATGGCCAACATTTATGGTTAAACGTAACGAAAGGATATATATATATATATATATATATATATATATATATATATATATATATATATATATATATATATATATATATATATATATATATATATATATAAGCTGTGAGTGTTGAGGAGCAAACGCACACGTTTGTAGGTGTTGCGTCATCACTTCTTTCCTTGCTTTCTGAAACTTCTGCCAATTTCAGCAAGACCTTTCTCCGTATTCTTCTCATGCTTCCTCTCAAATCTGGCGAGTAATGAACCCCTTTTCACCTCTCTAACCACGCCCATTCTCTTTATAGGACTAGGCCAGCTCATTCTGTGGTTATTTGGGTCCAGGGTATTCATTGTCAAAGGTATTGTCATTACAAAAGGCCTTGGACGCTGTATTTTTCCTTGTTCTATTGAAAGCTAATGTTAATTTCACCATAATTACTGTCATGGTTATTTCGGAATGTTTTTCATACAAGGGCTTTTGTTGTACCAGAAATTAAATGCTTCAATTGTATCATTTCAGAAACAAATTGAGAACTATCCCCGAGTCCATAGACTTATTTTCCCAAAGAATGACCCTAAAGACCTCTTGCTTATAAAAAACAATTCAAAGTCCAAATCGACAGGTATTCCTAAGTGATTCCCTCCCTCCCCCCTAAAGCAAAATATAATGGGTATGATAAGCTGGATAGGTATGTTCCCTTTCATCCCTTACCCCCTCCCTTTAAGTTTAGCTGCTTTTCCAAGAAGAACTGGCAAACATTGCCACTTCAGTAACATCATTATCTCTTATTTTATCGATTTCAAATGCCCGTCCGAAGAGAATGAGAAGCAAACATCTTTTCTAATGCAGCATATTTAATGATAGCCAAGGACGGATTTTTTTTTTTTTTTTTTTTTTTTTCATCATTTGTCATTGGTTTCTTTGATTTCTCGTCGCCAGTTTACCAAACAGACAGAGATCGATTATCTATTCTCAAACGTCATCGTTAAGCCTATCTTTTTGTTTCTCTTCGAGTACCGGGAATAACTGGTGGAATAATTGATTGACAATCATTACTTCTCTTTCGCTCCAGCACCGGTAGGGGAGTGCTCTGCGATTCTCCTGTAGGAGAGACTTTCTCTCTTCCTGGTTGTGAGACGACAAACACAAAAACGCAATTCGTGGCCTCTAACACAGACTCTCGTTAGGGACAAAGAGAGCTTATAAGAATTCCAGACCGTTAGAAGAAAATATATAATGTACAAAATTTCAAGGTAAATATTGTTCACTCCTCTTCATCTCAGCATACACATAAAGAAATTAAGGGAAAAATGGCGTGCTTCTAATTAAGGCTCAACTGAGGCTCTCTCTCTCTCTCTCTCTCTCTCTCTCTCTCTCTCTCTCTCTCTCTCTCTCTCTCTAGCAGAGCTGAATATTAGAAGTGTGTGTGTGTTTGATACAAGCGATTTTATCTGTCCTGCTGAGTGTTAAGGTGAAGCACCACAAGGTGCTGGATCCAAAGCTAGGGCAGCAGCAGAATTATCGTACGTGTTTGTAAATCATCGTGCATCAGAAGAGGAGCGGTATCATACTAGGAAGGAGGTTTAGAGTATCATCTGAGAGAAGTTGTCGTGTATTTTGTGTGTCGCTTCTACGCAGCTTCATTCTTGTCCATGGAAGTAACTCCTTTCGAAAACTAATCCAACTACACATATGAAATGGGAAAGTATTACTTCTGTACTTTGCTGGGCATGGCAAAGCGAGCCTATTTGCGGAGTGGAGTAAGGAGTGCGCCTGTGCGCTCATAAAAGTTATCGTACACGGCAGGGTTGTAGCGGCGACTGGCACTGCTAGGACCCAATCGATGACACGACCATGACGGAGGTTTGGAGTGCCTCCATTGTAACTTTGTTCATCTCCTAAGCTCGCCACCACGGGCACAAAGTGGCCCTTAATGGCAGCAAAATAACCAATAGCCCTGAATTTGCATAGACGAATGACACACACACAGAGAGAGAGAGAGAGAGAGAGGGGAGAGAAAGGTAGAGAGAATGAGAGATACAGAGAGGGGGGAAAAAGGTTGGTATCGAATAACAAGACTGCCGATGAGCGATACGGATAAGAAAAATGCAAGCTATTTTCCGACAGTCAGCCCTACGTATTTCTTTTTTTAGGTCGGACAAACACGCATATGACCTCCTATCCCCCGCCCCTCTATCTTTCACAACCGGCCGCGTCCCTTCTGCAGATTCGTACTATCGTATCATCTTATCTCCAAGTCTTACGTCGCATTTACATGATACGATGAAGATTTCCTGATTTGATCTCGCGCTCTTCATAAACGTTCTCCAAGTTTCGTCACTAGACGCTTTTGGATTTAGACCCGCTTTGCTAGGGAACGTTTGTGAACTTGAAGTCAACTTGATATGTCGTCAAAGGCAACCTTTGTGAAATTCATCGTCGTTTGACAAGTTTCCATCATTATGGCAGCAATTATTTCATAACTTCCTTTCCATGTTAAATAGAGCCCACGCTTGATAAAATAAAAATAAAAGTGTCCTGTTTTCTTAAGACAACAAAATCCAAGGCTTGAACTGGCAACCAAGTTTAGCATTTCGCTTTGAATCTTCGACTAAAGCAACGGTGTGTCCCAGTTACAAAAACTTGAATTGCCGTCTTGTCCCATTTCACATTGCTGGACGCAGATTCCCCATTAGTTTTGATGGCCATTTTTGTGAAGCGGTGATCAAAACTAGTGGTGCGAATAAAGGTAAATTTCTGCGAGAAGGAAGAAAGACTTCCCTTCGTAAGGAAGCCCAGAACCTCACTTTAAGTCCTTCTCTTGCATCCCGCAGAATAAGAAAAGATAAAAAGTAGGGTAAGAGAATATTCCACCTCTGGGGAAATGAGCAATCTTAACTAACGATGAGGCATTGCGGGAAAGTAGTTTCAAGCTAGACGATACCAGCTTGACCATAGTACGCCGCTCAGAGTGACTCGCGGCCTAAGGGCAATCCCCTCCAAGGGCGTCTGTGGGCGAACGCAGATCTTCAGGGAATAAAGTCGCAGCATCAGCGATGCCAATAAAAGGTCTCTCCGGTAGAGAGCGAAATTATGCAAAATAAGAAGCTTATAGTAATGGCTCAAAAATTTATTATAATTTGCTTAAGCGTACTTAGGAGGATTCCGTTTATGCATGCCAGATTATACTAAAAGGGAAAAGCAATTATAACACATAAGAAAAAATGAAGACTCTCTCTCTCTCTCTCTCTCTCTCTCTCTCTCTCTCTCTCTCTCTCTCTCTCTCTCTCTCTCTCTCTCAAGGAACAGCGGTATAAAGGTTACGAACGTGGCTGGAAAAAGACGAGATTGTTTGAAAAGTCGTACCTATTTTGTGCTGGAAGCATTTCAAGTTGCAACCACAGGAAAGAATAAATGTTATTTTTCCTTAATTACTTAAGTACTTGACGAATTTGTAGAGATGCAAATACGACCGGTAATATTGCTGGCTTATATAGAATATTTAGCTCTAGGGATGGCAATGTTCATCATCAACTTAATTGTGTGTGAGATTCCAGCGTAATCTCTTTGCCTTAAACATATTGATAGCCTGGGAATGTAAGAAGTTAAAACATTAGTATAGATGAAAAATATTATGACAAGACATGCAAGTGCCCCATCACTCCCTCTCTCTCTCTCTCTCTCTCTCTCTCTCTCTCTCTCTCTCTCTCTCTCTCTCTCTCTATATATATATATATATATATATATATATATATATATATATATATATATATATATATATATATATATATATATATATATATATATATATATATATATATATATATATATACATACATATATATATATATATATATATATATATATATATATATATATATATATATATATATATATATATATATAAGCACTGAAGTAAAAAACCAAAATCTAAATGACAAAATACTTAGGAAATGAATAGAAAAACTAACCTACGTTCTCTGGAATCCTTTTTTTTTTTTTTTAGTGTTACCGTTCCTCGTATTTCTCCTCTTACCGGTATTCCATCTCTCTTAAGCACTTCTATTCATTGCTGAGCATCCTTTCCCTTCTCAGTCATATTATTTCTGTTTTCTGAGGATTTCCTCTTCCGGAGGCTTTTTCTCTTCTCAGTGTACCTTCTCTTGTGAAAATTCCATTATTTTTTTTCAGTTTCCCCTCTTCATCTGAAAATTTCACCTCTTAATATTTATTGAAAACTGAAAAGTTGCTCTCTTCCTTATCTTACTTCTGTGAAAATTTCATCTTTTCTCAGTATTCTGTCTCTTCTTAATTTTGCATATCATCTGAAAATTTCCTCTCTCATTACTGTTTAACATCTAAAAATTGTTTATGTTCTCTTCATTTCTCGCTATCTGAAAATTCCTTCGATCGTTCCTTATGGTTTTGTTATTGTCTAGGAATTCTGTCTTTTAATATTCCCTGCCCTGCAAACATTCTCTATTTTCTTAACACAACTTATTCTTAGCTCTTCTTTTATTAACACAACTTACTCTTAGCTCTCCCTTTATTCTCCAAGTTATCCACATTTTCTCTCCTCTGAGCATCCCGTCTCTTCTCAGTCTTTTCGGTTCGAACATTCCTTCTTTGTCAGTCTTTTTCATCTCAACGTTCCTCTCCTCACTCGTCCCGCAAATAAGAAATGTCCTCTCCTTTATGTCTTTGTTTTCGAATTCGTAATTCTCCTTATTCGACTTTCTTCAAAGCTTTCATAAATCTCCATCTTCTTTTCCACTCCTTAACAGTTCGGAACTATTTTATAGCCTCCAAAGACGGAGCTTCGACACCATTATTCTTGGCTTGTTTATATGACTTGGAATTTGCCTTCTATTTTTCTCGATACTTATTCTTGTTTCACCTTCTCTCCTTCCCTTTCCTTCCTCGGTTTCCTTGTGTCACTTCCTTCACTTATTCTTTTCGTCCCCTTCATCATTTCCTTTCTCTTTTTCAGTTCTTTCCCTCTTTTTACCTCCACCGTTTATTACTCCCTATCCTTTTTTTCTTTTCATTCACTTTTTATTAGCTTTCTTTATGTAAAAGAAAACTATTGAGATGGCTTTGTCTGTCCGTCCGTGCTTTGTCTGTCCGCCATCAGATCTTAAAAACTACTGAGGCTAGAGCATTGCAAATTTGTATGTTGATCATCCACCCTCCAATCATCCAGCATACCAAATTGCAGCCCTCTAGCCTCAATAGTTTTTATTTTATGTAGGGTTAAAGTTAGCCATGTTTGTGCACCAGGCAACGCTATAGGACAGGCCACCACCAGACCGTGGCTGAAAGTTTCATGGGCCGCTGCTCATACAGCATTATACGCTGTATAGAAAACACGACTGCGCCAAAGGAACTTCGACGCATTTTTTACTTGTTTCTTGACGTTCTCTCTTTCTGTAATAGTAGTTTTTCAAGGCTTGTTTTGTTGTTGTCTTTACTGTATTCTCACATTTCCAAATCGGGTTATTCCCTTATGTTATTGTACTTACCTACGGCAAGGCTTTCCGGTTTAAGCTGTGTTTGTTTGTTCTTTCTCTGTGTATTTGTCTGTTTCTTAGCAGGATTGCGCTAAAAGTTATGTTAGGATTTTTGTGGAAACTTTGGCAATGGTGGTCCATGTCACTGGCAACAGTGATTGGATTGAGAGAGAGACTGTGATGCAACTTGAGGACACTTTTGGTTGGGTTATTCAGCTTTGTTGTTCAAATTGTTTATTCATATTTTTTTTTTTTTACCAGCAAGTGCTTTATTATTTTCCATAGAAGTCAATTTCTCTTCGCATCCATGTCTATTTCTGTGGTTCCTTATGATATCTTTTGATTTAAATGAATATTTTTGTAATAATTTGTTTATTGGAGTTCTCTTTGTGTGTTTGTTTGTTTTCTTTTTTTTTTTTGTCACTTCATCTGTTAAACATTTGTACATTACAGCTGCTTTAGGAATACCATACGAATATTGTTAACATCTTAATAGATCGAAGTCGCATCTCTCTCTCTCTCTCTCTCTCTCTCAATATATATATATATATATATATATATATATATATATATATATATATATAATATATATATATATATATATATATATATATATATATATATATATATATATATATATATATATATATATATATATATATATATACATATATATATATATATATCTTGGGTTTTTACCTATTTACGTGGATGTCTATCTTGAAGTTTTTGTAATTGAGAATTATGATCTACTCATATAGTATTAACATACTGTAGTATTTTAATACCGTAGATGGCCCATTAACCAACACTGAAATACATTTTCACTTCATGCGTAGTAGTTTCATCGGGAACTTAATTTTTTGCCTTTACTTCGTTTGATACCATAGCATAAAACTGCTGATCATCTGATTGTATCCTGCATACTTTTTTCCAATTCAAATATTTATATTCCCTTTACTTTTTTATTTTGGATTTTCTAATGGACTCTTTTTGTATGGTTCCAGATTTTTCATGTGGCTGTAACGCCATGTTGTTATGGATAAATCAGTCAATCGGTTTTTAATATTGGGTTTCGGGTTGGCTATATAAAATTTATTAATAACAATAGGAGCAAAAGCCCCATTATGTGAAAATTGTATTTACCCGAATCACCCTCACATTCAACTTTTAACTGCAGCACGATGATGCCACCTGTCAAAAGAAAACAATAATAAATGGATGTATAAACAAATAAAATACTCACTCTGAAAGGCAGACCATCCATCAAAAGCTCGTCGGTACCTCACTGAATGCACTGCGCCACTCACCTCTGTTTATTCACTCCCTGTCATAATAGCTTGAAGTTCAGCCATCAATACAACAATAACCTTCCTAACATACATCGGGCGGTAACACGAACTTCCCGCTTTCCAGGGGCAGTGCCCTCGAAAAATGGGAATATGTCTAACATTCTGACTAAAATTTTATTGCTCAGATAATGATCAAGATAGCTAAAGTTTCCAGTGGGAAATGTGAAATGTTTAAGAGAGATGGTCACCTGGTTAATGATTACCACTCCTTCGTGCTGTGAGACAACTTCTCACGTGTTAATGCTTTTCTGTCTCCTATCAAAGGCGTCGTCTTTCCTCCTGTGAACTTCTTTGATCACAGTAGTTTTGCTTTGCTTTGCAACTGTCAATCATCGGTAAAAAGGCACTTAAACAAGAATTTTATATTGATTGCCAAAAATATTTCGTATCAGGGGATGCATTTTCACATCTTTTTTCAGAAGAGCATGCTCTAATTTAGTAATATGAGTAATCGCTTGGTGTTTTTTCTTATGCCTGTATTCTTAATTCATCTATTTTTAGAGTCTCAAGCAATAACCTGTAACAGGACAGCTTTCACCCAAGTTCATTTTTAATGATCTATAAATGAAGCAGATACGCAAATAGGTGATCAGTAGTAAGTCATTTCTGTCAGTGTAGAGTGCCTCTGCTCTGGGGACCCGATTGGGCAAACATACTTAGCAGAATTGTAAAAAATCTTCTTATCGCCTCAAAAGAAAGTTTAATGTACATGGATTAAACTTACAACCAGTGTTATTTATTATTTGTAGTAAGCTGTATAATGCAAGTCTACTAGGATACCATTTTTGTTGTCAGTCATTCAGAATGTTGTCGGTTACTTGACGGAAGAATAAATGTACTCTGACCTAGCTTTCTCGGTACCATTCAGAATTCATGGACCACGAAAATTACAACATTCTTGCGCAAGTATCATATCTAAATTACAAAGCGTTCTGATAATTTCCTGTTCGGTGGCATCGCTCTCTCTCTCTCTCTCTCTCTCTCTCTCTCTCTCTCTCTCTCTCTCTCTCTCTCTCTCTTCTTAATAACCCTCCTTTTACTTTACTAATGCCTGTCAAGTATAATAACTTTTAGTGAGAGGCGGGTTTGCCATGAATTATTTCGAGTTGTTTTGAGAGTGTTTTTCGACCATCAAACTCGTACCCTTCGAAACTTTCTACAAATTGAAATATAGTGCTTTTAGTTGTTCCCTCACATGAAGCAATATCTTTCCCCTTATCAAAAGAGAAGCACGAACATACAGGCAGACAAGTAAACACTCGCCTACACAGCCTTTTAAGCAATGGGGTAAGGTCCATTAATTTCACAATATAATTGTTTAAGTAAACTCGCCAGCAATTCAAGTTGGCATTTTTCACTCAGTACGTGATCTCTCTCTCTCTCTCTCTCTCTCTCTCTCTCTCTCTCTCTCTCTCTCTCTCTCTCTCTCTCTCTCTCTCTCTCATATAATATCATCCATGTGAATCACCTCTCGCCAAACTATCTTAATTTAGATAGGTATTATTTTCTTTCGCCGAATGATTTGGAGATCGTCCTTTTAGCAGGCATTCCCTTTCCAACCTCCCGCCTTTTCTGTCTGCCTCCCAGCGTCAATAATCTTGGCTGTTGTGACGCCTGATGCATGTCTCTTTGATTTATCAATATCCATTTTACTTCTCCGTCGTAGCTTCAAAGGCATTCGAATGTTTTGGCATAATTTGTGCGAAGATCCAAGTGACGCGGATCGCATGATTTAGCCAGAAGCGACGACCGCCACTGACGCAGAAACCGTGTCACAGCAAAGATCACAAGAAAGTGTCCTTGTTGTTCTCGTTGAGTTTCAGGGAGACTTCCCGGGAGAATTTCTGGGCAGAAGGCAGCGAAGGGTTACCGATGAAGTAGACCTGGAGCAATTAGGTAATTCGCGGAGTAGTTGTAGATAGAAGAATGTTAATAGATGAAGAAAACTTTTCTATTTTAATGTTATTAACGTGATCATCGTTGTTCACATGATCATCTCTCACTCTCCACGTTCATGTAAAGACAAAGGCATTGTGCACATTTATATTTAGTTCTTATTCTCTCTCTCATCTCTATATATATATATATATATATATATATATATATATATATATATATATATATATATATATATATATATATATATATATATATATATATATATATTTATGATATTTAGTTCTTATTGCGCGCAAATTTATGCCACGGTGTATGCGATGAAAATTCATATATACATATATAAATATATACATATATATATCTATATATTTATATATATATTTATATATATATATATATATATATGTATATATATTATTTGAGAAAGAATGTGACTGCATGTCCGTCATCTCGCTGCCAAACAGCTTTATCAACAGACACAAATTTTAAGGAAGAAGTTGGTACAATGCATTACAACTTGCAATGGTGTGACTTTCAGGCGAAAGTCCTAGTTAGATGATTAGACTGATAAATCCGGGATTTCTATGTTACATATATATATATATATATATATATATATATATATATATATATATATATATATATATATATATATATATATATGTATATATATATATATATATATATATATATATATATATATATATATATATATATATATATATATATATATATACATATATATATATATATATATATATATATATATATATATATATATTAGATATATCTGGTATATATATATATATATATATATATATAATCAGATAGATAGTTCAGATAAAGAGCTAAAACAATGAATGTTATTGTTTCTTTGTGCTTCTATGAAAGTAACATAATCTAACTATTCCCAGTGCAAAGGAAATGATGACTATCTTGAGAAATAAGATAAAACGTTGAAAAGTCACTCTTGACGGTACTTTTTTATTTTCTCTGCCCTTTCCTTCTGACTTTTTATCTTTTCCTTTGCGTTAGAATGTGGCAGAAAAACGCCCTTTTCTAGAAAAATTAAAAACTGAAATACAGCCATGACTATGGAATCTTCAAACGAATTCCCAGGTAGAGATGAAAGAATGTGAGATCATAGTATTTTTTTTTATTTTTGTTCGAATTCTACAGTTCTTCAGAGAGGAAGCGCGAAAATATCAGTTTGTTGATGCTTATGAATCCTAGGGAAAAAAATACCACTGAAATAGAAGAGAATATAGCTGAAATTTACAACGTAAATGGAAGTGTACGAAATGAAAAAAGAAATAAGTTGAACGGCAGTAAGTAATTTTTAAAAATTATGACGGGGATAAAGTGTCTAAAAATACTGTACAAGATAGATCGGATGTGTATTAGACCACGAAGTTTACAAAAACGGAAAGACGTCAAGAGTATGAGAATGAAATTTACAAATGTGTGTGTTGTATTAAAAAAATTGTGAATAAAATATGAAAAATCTGAACTATAAATGGATAGAAATGTTAAAGACGTTAATGGTTCTTTAATTTATGATAAGAAATAAAGAAATCCTAATGAACGAGATGAGTGAATATGTTTTCGAACACTTGATGTCAGCACCTTAGACTTAGAGACAGCTGTGAACATGTCAAATTCGTACTTGACATTTTGGATGGGATCCCACGCCGAAACAGAACAGGTGATATCAAGAAGGAAAGTTTGAGTTAGGGGAGCACCTTCAAGAAACACCGTACACCAATTATGGCCCTTTCTTAAGACGACAAGGTTGACAAGATCAACAAAGAGGCGTGAAATGGGATAAAGATTAGCCAAGACCGACCGAGGAGTTACAGGGAAGAGCCTTACGCAGAAAACATTTCCTTTATGTCAGGGTTTTCTGGGAAGTGGACGTCATATTAGCACGAGGCTTCGGTATTCACTGGAAGGAATTCACGAAAGATATGCGTTAGAGGGAAGCGTTGACACTTGTTAAACATAGAATTTCATAAGTCATGGCGGAAATTCGTCCCATGGAGATCGTCCTCACTGCCTGACAGAATATGGACAAAATGACTGCCACAGAGCTCGAGTCAATGTATTAATAAAGGGAATGAATGACGTGTCTGTTCAGAAGTGCAAAAGGGGAGCGGTGGACTTTCATTTCTGAAAGGTAACATCTCCATCATCAGCGGGACAGCTGAAGAATCTGGATATGGCATTTCTCCCGTGATTCCGCGAACGAATATGAATCGTGATTTTTGGGAACGAAGGTTCTAACGCTCAACTGAATTACACTGAATAATCTACAAAGAACTTAATACGCTGTGCTGTCATTGTGTCAAAATGTTTTGATAAAAAGGTCAGAAAAAATTCTTCTGTCCAAAGTAGCACAGGATAACCCTCAACTCTCCGTATTCCTTATTCACTTTTGAGATCACGCCCTCTGGGCCAGTGTCAGCAATATCCTTTCAGAAAATAACAGTAGAATGTCAATATTTCCCATCGCAGAAAGCAGATAGCCGTATGGGTCTCTCTCTCTCTCTCTCTCTCTCTCTCTCTCTCTCTCTCTCTCTCTCTCTCTCTCTCTCTCTCTCTCGTTGAATTCTTAATCAGTAAAACTGTTTGTCCATCTTTAGCGGATTTTGTTTTATGTATTATTATATTATATGTTATTATTACTAGCTTTTTTCCATCCTTCACAATAGCAGCTTCACTACTCCTTCTCGCCATGAGATAAGTCAAATTTCAGCTCATTACGTTGAATGGTCGTGTAGCGGTCAAACTGAAACTCCTCGTATGTAAAGTGTGCTCTCTCTAACTTTTTTTTAATCTTCATTCTTAACGTATGTCCAACTGTCGAACATTTACTCATCTCACTATTGCATTCATTTTCTCTCTATGTCTTCATCGGCGTTTATTATTACTTTATGACCTCATTATACAGAATTCACCTTCCCTTCAGTTAATAAAATGAATATCTCCTTACAGCGACTAATTCACATTCTTTACAACAGTCTGGTCGTGTTGGTTATCTCGGGCACTTTGCCTTTCAGTACACAAAACGGAAATCGCTACCAATCATAAACGTTAGTGCCTTCACATAGTCATTCGCACTTCCTCATGCCTTAGTTTATTTTCATTATTTTATCCCTAATCTTTTTTTTTTTATTCTCTTGTATTTTGCAAGTCTTTTGAAACTACAGCGAACAGTTCGATTTATTGTATTCTTGCCTCTCTCTCTCTCTCTCTCTCTCTCTCTCTCTCTCTCTCTCTCTCTCTCTCTAACCTTTCGACGCACTTCCCTTAGCAATATCCCGACTTTTAACGCAGGTTGTGGCCTTCACGTTCCGCCCTTTTTTTTGGGGGGGGGCGGGGGGTGACTTTACCGGAGGGTGTTAAGGAGGGAAAAAGTTCCCAATTGTGAGATTACATGACATCAGCGGGGCTTGAAAGAGCTATGAACCCCGAATTGCCAATTGTATTCTGGCATTTTGCGCCGCATGTCATGTATTTACAATTTTCGACCCGAAGCAGTTTCATTGCGGCGTTTTGCTATTCCCTGAAATCCTCGCATATCTCAATTTTCAATAAATGGCACTTTTTTTTCGCTTGGCGACATGACAGACAAGAGCAAAAGTCTGCGAACACTGTTACGAGATGAATGAAGTTGCGTCTGCGCAGAAAAATCTGTCAGAGAGGCTGTGAGCGCTTGTGCAACACAGGCTTGGCTTTGGATTCAAATTCACGAATGCCATATTCCTATACCAATTCCGATTCCAGTACTGGACTTATTCCATGAGAAAGAGCTGACGTTATGAACAAAAATAATTATATTTACTAGAAATATGGTAACTACAACGCAACTTCTGAAAAAAATACATCTCACCACATTTAGTGTTTTTAAAAATACAGATTTTGATGGTTTTTCTTATTTTCGGTATGTTGATCAATATTGTTTTAAAACTATGAAACGGAAAGAGAAGAGCATATATACGAAATTCTGTATTCCAATTTGTTCAAAAAATGATTGAGAATATCTGAAAATTACGCATTTCATATTTTGACCATCGCTTATCACATTACACCTCAACATAAGCTTCATTTTTTTTTTTTTTTTTTTTTGTCCTTTTAACCATATTTCCCGTGATTTTCTGGAGGAATTAAACCGTGGTGTGATCTTACCTGAACTGAGAAATTATGGGTCAAACTTTAGGAAAACCAATATTGTAGCTTTAGAATTCCAGAAGGTTTTCCAGCAAGATCTGTAGCAAAAATTTATTTTGGTATAAAGAGTTTTCTGACAGTAGAATGAAGGTCTAGGGAACTAGTTAAGGGAGCAGGTCAAGAGTCCACGTCTGTGCAATAAGACAAGAATGAGATAAAAAAAAAATTACAACGAAACAATGATAAGTGGATTCGAAAACTAGAATTCTCTCCCAGAGAGACAGATCTAGCCCCTCCTTTCGTGTTAGATCCCACACTTTCTCCTTTTCTTCTGCTTTTCTTTTTGCTTTCTCAATTTCTCTAAGGGTCGACTGGGATGGGGTATTAGGGGTCCATCCATACTGACCCTCACCAAAAGAAAAGGTCAGTTTTGCTTGATACCACTTTGGAACACATTTAGTCTTCAAAGTGGCTTCTTAGTTGTCTGGTTCTACCTTCGAAAACTGTTGTTCTGCCCTTAATGATAATAATTATGATGGTGATAATAATGATAATGATGATGATGGCTATTTGGGTAATGGTAAAGAAGGGTGTCATTATAATGAGAGTGATAGAAATAAGGCTGTGTATAACTTTTCAGAATACCGAACTAAAAGAAAAGGAAAAACATGTTACGTAGGAGTCTATCCATTGTAATATGATTAGGATAACCTTTTATCGTGTTCAGGAAGAACATTTCCACGCACTTTGATGCTTCTGTAACGCCAAAGATCACATACCTTTAACGGTGGAGTCATATCTCCCAGATCCTTATTTTTTCAATACATTATTCTCTTTAAGCGCTAGGCGTAATATGGATCTTCCTCACATCCCCTTCCCTCCCCTGAAACACCCCCAAACCCCCACCCCGTTCTCAACGCCGCCCCCACCTCCTCCGACGAAAGGCGAAAATAATATCGGAGTGTGATTACATTTGCATATTATACCCCAGAGAGTTTTGCTGTGGCTCGCATCTCGCTAAGACTCCAAATACCATGAATCTCAATGCACCACATCCATCATATGCTTCATCTCTGCAGGAATCTAGATGGAGTCCCAGCCCTCTTCAGTGATAACAGCGTTTTCGAAGACGTCTGTTTATCTGAGATAAATTTCTTCCGATTTTTGTTATGATGTTTCGCTTCCGATGTGACGCGCTGTAGTGCTCTGGATTAGTTGTATGTCTCATTGTTCTTTCAGTTTCTCTCTCACTTGTCAACGTTCTTAGAGGTATCTTCCAGCACCTCGGGATTGTAAAAGTTAAATCACACTCATCGGTTAAAAGCATTTTCGTGATTTAAATAAAACTCTTTTCAAATTTTTCAGTCATACCCATTCTGTAAAGCATTGCAAGGTATTACTTTCCTTCAACAGATTAAAAAGATGAACGATGTCGTCTTCAATATTGTAGTTGGGAACACTATTGAGTGGGAGATGAAAATATATCATGAAGTTTGTAATATAATTATATTGCAAAAAAGAAAGAATCAGTGGACACGGCAAACGACCAAAATTTAAATTGCGTTAATGAAATCATGACGCATATCCAGCTCACATATTCATTATGAAATAAGTGAGGAAGACTGGCTGTTTAACGAGGAATGGCAGACATTCTTTTTTGAATAAGTCAGGAAGGTTGGTTATTTGTCAAGGAATGTCAAACATTCTTCATTAAATAAGTCAGGAAGGCTGGCTATTTGTTGAGGAATGTCCCACATTTTTTATTAAATAAGCTAGGAGGACTAGCTATTTGTCAAGGAATGCAACACACTCTTCATTAAGCAAGTCAGGAAAGGTTTTTTTAGATTCCGGCAATCCTCATGTCACCGTTTATTGCATGAGACGAAAATATAGGTGCTTGTTCCAAATCTCCTGTCCATATCTTTAGGTCTTCTAAAATTAATGAATTCTACAGAATACCAGTTGTACGAGTATTATGTTTCTGAAATCTCCGGTGTATATCAGAATATTTTCAAAAAGGAACGGATTCCAGTTGACATCTCTAGAACAAGAGGCCCTCCAATTTATCTTTATAATTACAAAGGGCTGAGCAAGGTCTAACTCTGGGTCATATTTCTACTCTTTAGATACGGCCTGAAGGAGTTACTCTTCAGTGAGAGAAGATAAGCAGAAAACGGGTGATGATAATGGAGAAGAGATAGTGAGAAGGCACTGAATGGAACACATGAAAAATCTAGAGCTAAACGCAGCGCAGCAGAGGGCCAAAGGGCCACTCCAAATATCCTTCAGTGCCGTTGAAATTACGCTGCATAGGCATACTGTCAGTGTTGCCCCAACAATACCTGTAGCACTCTACAAAGAGAGAGGTCTGCCATGGTTTCCTCAGTTCTATGGATGTAAACTACACAGCAGCTTTCCACGTCGGGTGCTTCTCAGTCGGACCGTAAACAGCCTCTGGACTTCCAGTTTACCATAGCCCCTTCACGTACAAAGCCAGGCACATAGGCACTTGCATCACAATATAGCATCTAGAACGTAGGTTTATTAAGCCGCGCTGTTATTTCATATTACGTTATATTGCCTATTCATTGGTGCCTGTGTGGTAGAATGTACGTGTGGAATGCGCGCTTGCACTCACACACACACGCATATATATATATATATATATATATATATATATATATATATATATATATATATATATATATATATATATATATATATATATATATATATATATATATATATATATATATATATATATATATATATATATATATATTATATATATATATATATATATATATATATATATATATATACATATATATACAGTATATATATATATATATATATATATATATATATATATATATATATATATATATAAAGATAAAATCACGAAGAAACGGAAACACTGAAAGGCCTTTGCTATGAAACACTGGGTGGTGCGAGGATTTTATCTTTATTTATATATTCATCACGTTCCGATGATTCAGTTATGTCCTTTATATATAGCAGACTCTGCTAAGTAAAGGTAGGAATATTGCGTAACGTACCGATTGGTCTATCTTCAGAAGGCGATGGGGAATTCGCCCTTACTTTTCCCTCTCTCTCTCTCTCTCTCTCTTAACAGCGAGTCTTTTTCTCAGCGGGTATCTCACGCGCCTCTCTCTCCTCTCTCTCGCTCTCTCTCTCTCTCTCTCTCTCTCTCTCTCTCTCTCTCTCTCTCTCTCTCTCTCTCTGGCTTTTATCTTTATTTATCTCATTCACATTAAAGAAATGAAATGGTCAATCCATATTTAAGCAACCCAACCAGTAATGAACAAACAAAGCAAAGATTAAAATTCAGTTATAAGAAAACCTCTAACTCAAGATTTAGTCTCATCCAATAAAATCTGATTATATATGCAAATTATATATTCCATTATAGATATAAAGTCTAGTCTCAAGTCTCCACATAAAATACTAGACATTGCAAAGGTTTGCGTCTGTCTTTCTCTATGATCACACCAACATGATAACATCATGTTATTGCCTAAAAGTCATAAACATGCTAAGAGCTTGCCACATCACATGCTAATGAACTAATTTTTGGGCAAAAAAAAACATAGTTATACCAAAAATATCTTTTTCATATTTGCCTTAAACAGGCACATGATGAAAAAATTACAAAAATATTTAAAAACTTGCAAGTTTTATTTAGAAGAAAAGATTATCATTTGTACAATCCCTGAATAATATTTTAAAGAATTTGTGCTTCATCTTTAATTGCAGAAGAGTATGACACATATAATTAATTTTGAATTAACCCCGTCTATATCCTGATTAGGATCATCCAATAGAATATCTCTGCTGCTCAATTCTTACTGAAGGTTTTTAACCACAAGTGTTACATGGCACTTTACACGCATAACCAGTCTACAGACGTTGAATTTTTAATCCAAAAATGTTTTTAAATGCACTTCTGCTGTAGAACTTGAGATTTTTATTAAATATCTCCAAAAGGCTGAGCATTCCTAAAGGATTTTATCAAAAGGAAAAAAACAAATTATCTAAAATAATTTTTTCGGTATTAATCAAAATCACGCCTAAGAAAGATTCCGAATACTTCAACAAGAGACGAATATCAAATATTTTACAAATTTTATCATGAAAAATTCCTCAATAATAAAATCTTGGGTACAAAAATTAACTGCTGTTGATAGGGTAATTTTAACAATAAGGTATGCAAGAAAATATCTTGGCTCGTTTTACTTATATGTAAAATATAAAACAGCTTATGCAACATGTTCTGTAGAAATTAACATCTAAAGACGATAGAAGACCATCTCCTAAAATTAACGAATAGCACCCAGCGTTCCCTGCCCCCATACATTCTAAGTGAAGAAGAAATAAACAAGAATCAGGAAAGTTGTGTAAGAAGATCAAGTCACATCTCTCGAAACAGGAATAAGGCCTTCCCTTCTCAGCACAATGTGCACTAAGATCTCCGGTCTTCGCTCATTCCATCTCTTTTGTGGTTCTCTAGACAATTTCAGTTTTGAATTGTTGTCACTGCAATTTGGAAAAGGATAAGGAATAAGGGAGTTGGTAAATCATGAGAACTATTTTCCCCGTTTATTTAAAACGGTAGCCTGACCATTTACCGAAAGACAACTGGTCGAAATCTGTTTGGCCGACTGACAACTATTCTCGAATTACAAACAGGTCGAATGACCATTTGATGGAAAGGACAATTAGTCAAAAAGGCTCATTTTATTCAACTGTCTCGTTAACTTTGTATGTTATCATGATATGTATGGCTATAATAAGCATTTTCGTAGTTTAGCATGCTTTAGTTTAAAAAATTTAAAATTAAAAGTTTTGAATTCAAAACCATATCCTCTCAGGGAAATGGAGTTCATCAAGACAGAAAGAGGTGCAAGAAAACTCCTCTACGAAGGATTTGCATACTTGGTTGATAACACGTGCGGCAGCAAGGTTTATTGGAGATGTGAAAAACGCAAGGAGTGTAATGCGAGATTGAAGACGATTAATGATGTGATTGATGGTCAGCCTTCTCAGCACTCATCCACCCAACGATTTGCGTAATACGGCTTTGAAAGCAACTGATCAAATAAAACAACGGGTTTATGAAAGTGAAGAGGTCACTGTTTGCACAATACATAGTGCTGTAAGTGCTTTTCCTCTTTTACTTACAGTAAATAGGACGAGGGCGAAGCAAAAAAGTGAGGAATTAAATTTCTCAACACGAGGAGAAAATTGTAAACTTTACGAAGATGACAAAGTTCGAATTTATGGCACTGGTAGAAATTTAGATTTCTTAGCTCAGAAATGCGCTTGGTTTTGTGATGGTACATTTGATTGCGCACCAGTTGGAACTCAATTGTATTCCATTCATGCACTGATAGGCGATAGTAAAACATTACCGTTGATATACTACTTGACAAACCAGAAGGATGAAGAGACGTATGATATAATATTCATCTTTATAAAACAAGCTAAAACTCAGTGTGTTTCCTCTATTCATGTCGATTTTGAACTGGCAGGTGTAAAGAGCATTAAGAAAATTCTCTCAGGAGTCAGTATCTATGATGGTTTCTTCCATTTTGGCCAGTGTCACCAAACAAGGTACAGAGATGTTATCAACATTCTAATCCAAAATCTACAAGCTTTCGCCTTTGCACCCCCTCAAGATGTGTTGTTTGTCCAGTGATTTCGTTGAGTCTCTAGATGCAGAGGCTGATGAAGCGTTAGGTGAATTCTCAGTTTACTTCGAAACTACATGACTAAGGGATGACTCAGAGAGGCAGACGGAGAAGACCAATTTTTCATATAGATATGTGGTCAGTTTACAGTAGAATACAAGACAATTTACCAAGAACAAACAACTCTTTTGAAGGATGGCACAATGCTTTTAATAAAAGTGTTTCGGTGAAACATCCGACGATTCCCAAACTACTTAGAAATATTCGGAAGGAACAAGCGAGTAATGGAATTTTAATGGAATAAGCAGGATTGGGAATTAATATTTCTAGAAAAAACAATACATACACTCGAGTAAATGAGCGTTTGAAAATACTTGTGCGCAATTACGGCAGCGACGAAGGCTTAAATGTCCTAAAGGCAGTTGCACATAATTTATAAAATTAGTTACATTGTTTTTATTTACACTTCTATTAAAATATTCGTGTTTAAAATTTCTTCTTGTCTTAAATTTACTTAAAAGCGGCTTTGTTCTTTGTACTATTAAAATGAAAGACATTAAAACAATTTTATTTTGTTTTAAACATTTTACTTTGTATTATCAAAATGAAAGAAATTAATAAAACAAATTTCCTTTCCATTTGTTTTTTTACGATAAGCATATTAAATAGTTTTTCTACGAATTGTTGTTATACTACTTGTCAGTTCGACCAGTTGATCGTTCGACTAATTGTTTTCGAAGAATTGTCTTTCGACCAGTGGTCTTTCGGCAGACGGTTGCTACTTCCTGAAATCTTTGTTATTAGCGGTTAAGGAGTTTATGTAAATAGAGTTTATTAAACTGAAATAAGATGAAAATAAGAGCACGCATATCTTCCACAAATTAAGAAAACTGAAGTATCATGTTGAAGTACTTTGTATAAACCATCCAACGCAGGTACAAAACCTCGCATTATACCTTCTCAGTATTCCAGGACTTAACACTCTTCTGGATTGTTCATTTGACAGAGTTTAGATATGGCACGAATGGCTGCTTTCCATCGGAGTAGTTGCCTATTGATGGTAGTAACAGTGCCGATATTATTTGTGGCAACCCTACACCCCGGGTGCCACACTCACAATCTTTATGCAGTGGTAACTTAGAATCTCGTTATCTGTTTTTGAGATTCCAGTGCTCGACGGTTCACTTGGGCATTCTTTACTTTTGCTTACATTTAGTGCCCATTTAATTGTTTCATTTCCAATTATTTGTTGAAGAGTTACTGCTGTTTACTTCCATCTTGTTTTGGTTATGCGCGTCCTTTTTCGCATAAAACGTTTTGCTCAGGATGTTCGGTGGAATCTCTTAATTAAGTAAATGATGATAACAGTCGTGTTCAGAGCGCATTTGGGATTCAAAAGGATTTAAAGGTTAAGAGCGTAGTTATGATGTTAATAACAACAAGGTGACAATGAAATCTCAGGGCATATTATACATCGCCTCAAGCAATCACAGTAATAAATAGCATAAAAAGAGAGAGAGGAAAGAATGAGCTACTCTGATGTCACACAAACTTTTGCTTGCCCCGCCCAGAGATAAAATGAATGTCAAAACAATAATTGGGTAAGAAGTAGAAAAAAAGAACGAGACTGAACGACATCGTGTTAAGATGCCTTGTAAGGTTTGTGATGGAGAGAGCCCGTATATGAACTATTAAGCTTTAACAGGTAGTGAAAAATAAAATAAAAATTGAAAGAATAGATTTTTCAATGAAAGATGAGATTCTGTAATGATACTTAAATAATATCGTCAGGTATTTTGTCTAGGGTTTTACATCATACTGTATCAGTTTATTAAGGAAATAGAAGATAATGTCTAATCAAGGATCGGTAAAGCTGATTTATATAAACTCGTGTATCTGTAGATGCAAGAGCTCGTACGTTGAGAAGTACTTAAAGGTTTTCATGAAGGGACGAAAACGAAAGAGAGAGAAAGAGACTGATTTCCATACCATTGATAAAAGATCGTCGCATTTTAATATTTTATCATACAGTAAATAAACTTATGTGTATACCGGTGAATTGTCATCGCAAAGTGTCTCCAAAGGACAAAAGAAATAATCTATTTCAGCTGATAATTTGCCCAACTTTTATTCGAGTCTCTCAGCAGCGAAGCAAACTTGATCAACATAATGTGTGGATTGGTAACTTTTAGCAATAAATGTTGTTTTAAGGGGCGACTGGTGGCGGGACGTGCACAAAACTTTGGCTTTAATTTGGTGAACTACCAGGGGATATAGTAGTTTCGGGCGCGTGACGTCATCAGTCGGCGAATGTGCGCGGGATTGTCTCAGACTAAAGGCAGTGGCTTGCCCAACTTTTCCTGAGCGGTTCAACTCTTCACTCTGCCGCTTTCCTTGGGTGAAGTCTTGGCCATAAACGAAATTCTGAAGAGATAATATAAAGCCATGAGTACAATAACATCTTTAAAAAAAGCTTGAAACAAAAAGCCTCAATTGATTTTGTATTAGTCATGTTTGATGCGTGGCTGAAACGATTGACATCAGTATAAGTATTTATGTTGAGAAATACATAATTATGACCCTGGAGTGTATTTCTTTTAGTTCATTGTTATGAAAAGGTAAGGAGAAGCGTCGCATAACCTTAGGTTCTTATGTTGTCTACAAGCTGAGTGATGCCTTCAAACCTTTTCTTCTTTTTATCATCAACTAGTTTTTTTATTTATTTACTTATTTATTCTTAAAATAACTCTTGCCTAACCATTCTGTTCATTGATCCCAAATAGCTATGATGATATTTTGTATACAGCAAGTCAAGTGAATGGCGATTTGATCAGTTCCGTAACCATACCTGTACTTTTTTAATATAAAATCTGTTAAATGATGTAAAATTACTTAATTTCTTTTTATTTGAATGATCTTTCTCAATAATCATTACTCATTTTCTGTTGAAAAGGGTCTTTCAGACGACTTCTCTCTTTAAATAAAGAATTTATTTTATTTTGTCATTTAGTAATGATATTATTCATCTGACCAAGTTGTCTTCATATCTTCTGCATTTTGCAAAACTGTTATTTGAGCTCTCAATCTCAGTTTTCGAAAATCTGTTCGATGATCACTGTGCCTTTTTTCGGAGAGCACTATCCTAGTTGACTTTCAGTTTGTCTCTGAAAAAGATGTTTGCTGTGATTTTATGTCCTTTTTCTTATTTTTAGGGCTTTGGTTCATGTATTCATCTTGGCCCCTTCCGCGGAGGATAGAGTCTTTTCACAAAAAAAATATTTCTCGTCTGCAGGTTTTTGAAAAAAAAAATCCTGATTACAGTTATCAGCTCTCTCTCTCTCTCTCTCTCTCTCTCTCTCTCTCTCTCTCACTCTCTCTCACTACTTTCACACACATACACACACACACACACACACACACACATATATATACACACACACACATATATATATATATATATATATATATATATATATATATATATATATTTGTATATATTTTATATATATTTTATATATGTGAAAGTAGTGAAAGAGAGAGAGAGAGAGTCAGAAAATGATAACTAATTAGCAAAGAACAGTTAATGCGGTGATATGAATGTGTAAACACACATACACACATACATACACACACACACACACACATATATATATATATATATATATATATATATATATATATATATATATATATATATATATATATATATATATATATATATATATATATATATATATATATATATAGTACGAGTATGAAGTGTTTATATTTGTAAGCATCCAGTGGAAATGAGAAGATGCTGTCCAGCCAGTGTTGTACTCTAGTTTTGTTATTAAAGATTGTCTTGGAACTGGTTGAAAACCTTTGCCCTTTAATGGCGTTGTCAGCCATGCCAGCCATCCCTCTCGGCAGATCCCACCCCACTTCTTTCCCATTTCTATCATGCTCCATTGCTGGTCTCTTCTTTGTCTTTTTCTTCTCCTACCTCTTCTTCTTCCTCCTCCTCTTCTCCCTCTTTCTCTTCTTCCTTCCCCCTTGTGCCATGCACTTGGACTGGAGCCAAAACTCCGCCCGCACTGTTTTTCATTTACGACAGGAGAGGAAGAGGAAGGAGGAGAGATGGAAAAGAAGAGCAAAGACGGGACCTAAACTGGATCGGGGGTTCTCTTTGCCTCTATTGTTATGTGGGGAGTATAAGGTTATAAACACTGGTGATGCATCCTCATCTGTGTTTGGCTTTCAGTGGCGGTAAATTCTCCTTCCGTCGTCACAGAACTCATAACTTCTGCATGATCACGAACGTTCCACGACTACATTTTCCCCGGTTTGCTTAGACGATTTCTAAGGGAGACAAAACCCAGGGTGGTAAAAGCGCGGGTGTCGCGTTGGTATTCGAAACGCAGTTCGAAACTTTATTCATACCCGTTTTCGAACAGCTTCATACAGGTTCTTAGTTCAGTTGTAGATCACAGATTTGGTTTTATCCCTCGAACCCATGTCATTTTTTACTCCTTACCTCAGTTTGAAATACTTCGGATAGCACCGTGTATCCTCACTGTAATTCCACTCCCAACCATTCGGAAAGCCATTGGACCATCAGCTTAAGAGTTCACTGAAGATGTACTCTGCGTCCCTTATAAGCGACATATGACAAACATTATCAACAGACTCATAACTAATCCGTTTCCACCCCGGAAGACTGAGAATTTTGTTAACTCAATATATTTTAATAATTTCAAAAAGATTTATAATTACTCATTTTCATAAGATTTCTCTTTTGTTTTATTAAAAAAAAAGAATTGGAAATAAGAACTGAATGTAGCGTTGCGTCCTGGTGTAAATGCGACATCTGTTACAGAGTTCATCGGTATTATAGTTTCCTTTGTGTGAACAATGTGCATTCATGTATGAACTGCATATGCGCATGCTCGTTTACGCAAGCATATCTAAAATTATACATATATGCATACATATATATATATATACATACATATATATATGTATGTATGTATATGTATATAATAATGGCAGATATAGTTTGTGTTTGTGTGTGTGGGTATTTGCCTCAAGTTCGCGTTTCTTTCGCATAAGTTTTTCTTCGATCCTTGGCCTTCCCCACTTTCTTTCGTGTACTTTCTTGTCTCTTGTCTCTTCTGAGCCTCTCTTTCTCTCTCGCTGCCCAAATCCCTCTTCTCACTCTTAAAGAATTCAGCGCACGTTTACTAAGTTGGCTGGGGTTATAAACGAACAATTATACGCTGTAATTGAATCTGTGAGACCAGGAGTCCATCACAACTTGTCTCTCGACCTGCCAGACAAACCCCTAATCCAGCCCTCGGCTTTCGATGTCAAGTTTACTGAAGAAAAAGCTCAAGCTGTCATCTTCAGAAGGAAAAACGGCTGCAGGTGTCACGTTTTGAAGGAAAACAGCTTCAGCTGCTTGGTTTGGGAGAAAAGACGCAATCTCTTAAACTTGAAAGGAAAACAGCCTTAGCTATTAAGGTTAGGTTAAACAAAAAGCTTTAATTGACGAAAAAACTTCATTAGCCTCGTAGAAGAAGGGGTTTAACTGACAAGTTTAATATTAAGTTTTAAGAAGTCAAGTTCATAAGGAAACAGCTTTAGCTGCTAAAAATTTTGAACATGCAGATGTTATTTTTGGCAAGTTTGGAATCAAAAGTTGTGTCTTAAAATCTTAAGGAAATTCTTTAAATGGTAATAATAGGATAAAAAGAATACCGCTATCAACTTTAAAACAAACGTTACCTATCAAGTATGAATGGATATACTTGCCTATCAATTTGAAAGAAAAAGGCCTAATTCGTCAATGTAAGGAAGGAATATGCTTAATGTAACTTAAAAATTAAAAAATATTTAATTCATGAGATTAACAATACAAAACTATCCTTATCACGGCAACAAATATAAAAGTATTATCTGCCGTACTTCGAAAAAAAAAATCCTATCAAGTGTAGAAAATAAACTCTTAATCCTCTTAATTTAGAAGAATAAACTACGTGTTTATCTTTCAAGGTCAGAAAGGTAAAAGCTGTACTGTGAAGTGCAGAAGGTGAATCCCCTGAGAGATGTCAAGTTTGTAAAGGGGAAATACTTTGGCTGTGATGCGCAGAAGGAAAAAGAGTCTCCAAAGTAACTCAGTTACCTTCCCTTTTATTAAAAGATTTGATATTGCTATTTTATCCTTCCTAGCGTACGTCAGAATCGGTTTGCAGGTATTGCCGAAGAGGAAAATACGTCTTCCCAACTATTCACGATCATACAATGGATAAGATTTTGTACGTCGACATAGAACAAAAAAAAGTCAGTCAAATAGAACAAATGAGTTCCGCTAAATTTTTCTTACATAAACCTGCTCAGATTCGAGGGCTCTCCAAAGTGTCCTGTTTATCGGGATTGCCACCCTCGGATGACGTCAGGTAAATCCAAGGTTACGCAAAACGCAAAACCAGGTCAACCATCTAGCGCATGTTCTTCGACCTTCTGAATTTCATCGGCGTCATTGTCAAGCACATCGATTTCTTATAGCGGAGCTACGCAATGTTACAAAAATATTACCCTATAAAATATTCAGTCAAATTGCTGAATAGATAAAATTCGAACAAATGCATAAGTGAATAGTAAAGAGGGTTGGATGAAAACATTTTATCCGGGCGAAAGAATTTGACTGATTTCAACCCCCATCACTATCCATGCAAACAATCTCGTTTTTGTGTCACGACCAAATTTACGTCATTCTTTTCTGGCAAGTAAAATATATCAAGACTCTAATCAAGACATATATATATATATATATATATATATATATATATATATATATATATATATATATATATATATATATATATATATATATATATATTTCTATGAATGTCCGAGGGATACTTACTTGATTCTGGGCGGCAATGGATGAACGAAGGAGTTCCTTTTATTCATTACACATCTGACTCAATATTAAGACAATTCGTAGACAAACAAGGGAAATCTAAGGCTTAGGGCCTTCTTCATGTGAGGGAAAATTACGTAAACTCAAGGGTTCTCTTAACTAACCTTATTTACATAACAAACACAGATCAGAAGAATGACGAATTACTGGGCAGGTAGCAATAAGGGCCTGCTAAAATAATGAATCCTACGCAGAAAAAATATTCTACGCCGACGATGTTTTCATAACAGGAAGGGGAGGCTGCACATGGAAAGAGCCGAGAGATTCCACAGTCGAGACCTATCTGCAGTATATGCATGACAGTTACTTGCAATAATAAAAAGATGCTCAAAGGGGACTGAGGATTGCACAGATGGTGCCAAATAACTCAGTTCAACACTAATGCATAATTAAGTTAACACTGAATGCTCCAACACAAATTACTGAATGTGATCGCACAATGGAAAAGTAAATGAAAAATCAGGCAAAGAAATAACAGGAATCGTGAGTGACTAAGAAACCTTATTCTGGTACATTACCGTCGTCAAGATGACAGTGTCCTCGTTCGACAGGGTGCTGGCGATGGAGGAGGGAATTAAAATACAGAGGAGGGAATTAAAATACCACTACAAAGTATACTGGTTCGAGCCTCAGGGTCGAACACGTGGAAGGTTCATGGGACAGGCAAGGTTAAGGACATCTGTCCTGAGTGGCATTCTGAGCGATTTCTGATGCAACGTCTATAAATAACCTTCGGGGATTACGCATCACGTCTCTTGTAGATGGCACAAAGGTCAGCCTTCATCACGTTTTCCAAAATGACCGCATGGCATCAGTTAACCCTCGTGGAGGGTTCAGAATGAGGTGAGGCGCCAACTTTCTCTTTTTGGCTCCTCCCTGGCCTTGCTTGACTGACACCATCGAGAAAGGCATCTGGAAAGGGCCTTAGGCAGTCAACTGGACAGAGAGAAGGGTTAGACTTAAGCATTTTGGGAAATGAAGGAGAGAGTTTATGAAGGGTCGAGTGGAAACCCACAGTTCTAGTAATTAAAACAATTGAAAGTAATTTATTTTCTTTCTCAGCTACGTTACGAATGGAAAAACAGACACGTGGTTTGAAGAGAGGTTCCATTCGTTGCAATAATATACTGTATATATATATATATATATATATATATATATATATATATATATATATATATATATATATATATATATATATATATATGAGATAGTATATATATGACAGAACAAGCCTTGAAATGGCAATGTCTCAATAATCTTGTAGTGTGAGTTAAGTGGCGCAGTGTTTGCAGGGTCCCCTGGTGCTGTGGCCATGAGACTTCTGTGCAGGCATTTGAAGTTACTGACGTTATGGAAGTCTTGTGCAAAATGTTTCTCCCTGGTTCATTGTCAAAAATGTTGAAGGTGGCGAAGACTGTTGTATCGATCAAAAGAAATAGACAGATGAGTGTAATAGTGTACAGCGTGTGAATGCATCTGCGCGAAAGTGTAAGCCTCGCTTTCAGAATACCAACTGTGTATTGTTCCCAAGAGATTATCTCCCACGATATAAGGTCTCAACATTTTCTGTTTTGTATCCCGACCATCCATATCAGAAATACTATATATTGAATTCCCACGCAAACTTGACAGCACACGTGTTTACGTTTATACATAGACCCTTGCCCTTTGTTCATGTGTATGTATGCAGTTATTTGCGTTTGTTTTCCTGTCTAGTACCAAGGTAAAGGTAGTGATGGAAACAAATCCTTAAAACCCATGAAGGTAAAAGTTCCGAATCTACTCCAAGCTAACTTAAAGTGGTGCGCCATATTCAAATTCATTTTTTTGGTTGGAATATATCTTCTTCCTTTGATTTTCAGTTATTTTCATTTTTCCTTATATATTTTTTTCATGTGGGGTCTATTTTTTTCTTAGCAAGGTATTCAAGTAAGGAATAGAGAATAAAACTGGTTCATTTGCTTATATTTGGCATTCAAAGTAATTCATGGAATTGTAGTTTCTAAATTGTAACTGTTTTTGTCGTAGCTGTCATGGGTGGATTCCTAAGTGTATGAAGTTTTTATTTTAATGAGCAGGGTGATAGTAGAGCCGGTCTTATGTTCTTGTTAATGCAAGCTAAGGGAAAAACTTTAGTGGCTCATTTTTAAAAGAATGCTTCACCTGAAATTATTTCGTCGTAAAGTAGTTTCCTTAGGCCCTCAGCTAGATAAAACCTTTCCTTAAGATAGTAGGGAGCCCCAGGGATTAATGTCTAACTATTAACGTTTGCTAAATTAACATTTTACCGTTTTGTTTGTAATCCATGATGTAAATCGTGGCGAAAGCTCCCTACCCAACGTCACCATCTTCCTCTCTGTCTTCCAAAAAAAAAAAAATTCTCTTAGCGCAAAAGGGTTTGGATAAGCCGTAACCAGAATATCTTACCCTGTTATTACAGGCCATCTCTTTAATGGCGGATTGTGTCGAGGAGCTCTGTAAGCTCCTTCAACTTCATCCTTGTTTTGAAAGGCAGGGCAGCATCCAATCTTCATTAATGTTACATTTTAGTGCACACAGCTGACAGTATCTCCCGGTCCGCAACGGCTGAGAGGAGATTCGTGTACCACGCTGAATCTAATCCTAATTAATGCAGAGCTTCGTTGAGTTTTTCACTACTTCACCAGCAAGGGTTTCGGGGATTGATAAGGGGTACTGATTTTGATAATTATTGGTTCTACGCACTTGTGAAATTTCCAGGTTTTCTGACTCTATATTCATTCATTTCCCTATTATTATTATTACATTTATTTCCTTGTTATTATTATTATTATATTATTTTATTATTTTATTATTATTATTTCATACCGCATATTCATCCTTATGAAAAGAGTTAAGAGACCCTTAACCAAACAGTGAAGCTTTACAATTTACACAGACGCATACGCGATTAGGCAACAAAGAGAAAACAGAAATGACCTTATATGAAGGTGAAATCTGAAATAAGAGTATTCAGTGAAATGGGAAGTTTAGTAAGCAATAGAAGGCGGCCATGGTACTCTGAGATAGCATTTTGGTTTCTGCATCATCTTTGTCCAAAGCTATTTCTCTTAATTACCCTATTCTGGTACCTAACGCATTGTTGGTTATTTTTAAAGTTTTAATCACACCCTATACTGAAGGGAGAGAGATTTTTGCCTTCCGAGTGCTGAAGTGATATTCAATGAAATATGCACAATTCATAAACAATTAAAAATGCGCCGAAGTTTTTTCGGCGCAGTCGAGTTTTCTGTACAGCGTATAATCAAGGCCACCGAAAATAGATCTGTCTTTCGGTGGTCTCAGTATAATGCTGTATTAGCCACGGCTCATGAAACTTTAACCACGGCCTGGTGGTGGCCTTTCCTATATCGTTGCCAGACGCACGATTATGACTAACGTTGACCTTAAATAAAGTATAAACTACTGAGGCTAAAGGGCTGCAGTTTGGTATGTTTTATGCTTAGAGGGTGGATGATCAACATACCAATGTGCAGCCCTCTAGCCTTAGTAGTTTTTAAGATCTAAAGACGGACAGAAAAAGTGCGGATGGACAGACAAAGCCGTTTCAATGGTTTTCATTTACAGAAAACTAAAAATTAGAGTATTACATTAGGGTTTCATAGATTTATTTAGCAGGGGTATCAGTTACCTGGAAGATCTTCATTAATGCATTACGTGTCAGTTTTTGGCACTTAGACTTCGTGATCAGTTACTGGAGGCTGCAATACTGCTACTTTTAGGATTACTTTGGAAAATTTATTGATAAACCTGTGAACTGCAATGCCATTTTACGCCTGTAATCATTAGTATAAAATTTTTCATTGCTGAAAAATGTAACTGTTCAGTGCTTCTCCCTTATTATCAGTTCATTCAGCTAAACAAGCATGTTAATTTCAGAATTCGAGAATAGGTAAAATGAATAAACCCAAGTAATTACAGAATGAATAACCACTTTTCGCCACAAATGTGCGGTAGAATCTTACTACAATACTGATTACTGTATTTCTGTAATAATTATTCACTAAAGAACCTTTCCGAAAATTGATGTCATCAAGAAATAGGTTTCGTCTTATTTCAATTATATATATATATATATATATATATATATATATATATATATATATATATATATATATATATATATATATATATATGTATGTATATATATATATATATATATATATATATATATATATATATATATATATATATATATATATATATATATATATAGAGAGAGAGAGAGAGAGAGAGAGAGAGAGAGAGAGAGAGAGAGAGAGAGAGAGAGAGAGAGGCTGCTACCAAATCGGGCTCTTGATGAGTTAGAAGCAGCGATTTATCCCAGTCGAGTTTAGCAGACGTATACGTTCTCTTTGTAACGGCACACCTCATTACTGTGCAAACACGTACAGTATATATATCGTCTAATATCGACAATATATATAGAGCCTCGATGGCCAGGTCGGTTAGAGCAGCAGCTCGGACTTCTTAGAGGTCTGTGTCGCGTGTTCAAATCCGCAGCCGACCGGTCAGAGAGGCGGACACTTTGCTATCCGTGTAGACACCTCGGGATTATGTATGTAATCAACGGATAGGTTTGCTTAAAGCAAATGGGTGTTACAGACTAATACACACACAAATAAAGCCACTCCAATATCTTCTAAAAACATAACAGACACCTCACACGTCTCGACTGTCGACCAAACCGCGCAACGACTCCTCGCTGCTGGGAGAAAGGGCGCTGGTGACTGGTACAATACATGTACATACGCTACCGGGGTCTAAGCGATGACAGGCAGGGCAGCCGATCGAGACTACAGTCTACCCCAAAGCCAAATCAAAGTCCTTCAAAAAGAAGACATCGTGCTTACCCCATACAAATGGGAAAACAAGCACGTTAAAAGAAGATATATATATATATATATATATATATATATATATATATATATATATATATATATATATGTGTGTGTGTATTATGTATATATACATTTATGTATGTATATATTTATGTATATTTATATATACAGTATATAGATCGATAGATAGTTAGATAGATATTGTGAAAACATGTATTCTTGTCGAGTGTAAGGTGTTCGCACGTATGCGCACTGACTTTGTCTTGTTATGGATTATTCTCTACACAAACTATGCAAATCCCACGTCCTGTCCGCGTTGTATTTAGACCTGATAATATAATAGTTGCTGCTGCTTACACTATCCCGCTCAGTGTTTGTAAACAAGCTCAACTCTCTCTCTCTCTCTCTCTCTCTCTCTCTCTCTCTCTCTCTCTCTCTCTCTCTCTCTCTCTCTCTCTAAGCAACTTTAATGCACTATGAGCAGAGTATCATAGGTCGTGGCGGCGCATGAAAACTGATCTCCTCTGGGCTACGGGGTCTGGATCATGTTGTCGAGAGACAATGCACCTGCTAGAAGTTTATCTGTAAGGCGACCTCTTCCTCCTAATCCTCCTGCTGTTGCTGCTGCTGCTGCTGCTGCTGCTGCTGCTGCTGCTGCTTTTGTCCCTTCCTTCTCTGATGCTGCTGCAGCTCAGAAAGATATCTAAGTAGGGGACGTGTCTGTGAGTACAAAAGCTCAGTCATATTAATTTCCATAGTAACGTATGATATGTGAGTACACACACACACACACATATATATATATATATATATTTATGTATGTATGATGCATATATATATTTATGTGTGTATATATATACATATATATACGCCATAACTTTCATTTAGTCCATCCTGTATTAACGTATGATATGTGAGTACGTATATATATATATATATATATATATATATATATATATATATATATATATACAGTACATATGTAATGCATATATATATATATATATATATATATATATATACATATGTATATATATGCATATATATATACTCCCATAACTTTCATTTAGTCCATCCTGTTCTACCTGGTTTTATAATGTTTTACAAAGTGCTTGATTTTGCGCTTCATATATATATATATATATATATATATATATATATATATATATATATATATATATATATATATATATATATATATATATATATATATATATATATATATATATATTATATATATATATATATTTATATATATATACAGTATATGTATGTATGTATGTATCGATCTTTTAACCTCAGCACACACAGGTGCTCATTTGCAGCTGGGTGGACTGGCTTAGCGGCATGCCGGGAGGGATCTTTAAACTTGACAAATGTAAACCGAGTACTGCACTACTCCGCCACGGCTCCCACCTTGGCTGTGCACGCTCTGAAGATGGGCGGAAGAGTTCCTGTAACTACGCATATTATATATATATATATATATATATATATATATATATATATATATATATATATACATATATATACATATATATATATAATATGTTTATTTTATATTTATCTACATATATATATATATATATATATATATATATATATATATAATTTATAATTATCTTCATATACACAAATCCATCTATTATATATATATATATATATATATATATATATATATATATATATATATATATATATATGTGTATATGTGAGCATATGTATGCATGTATGTATTTGCATGTGTGTATGTGTGTGTGTGTATGTCTGCATCAGAAGGGATCTAGCAACGAGATAGAAAACGGCAGAGCAATACCATCAGGCATTCGATTGCCATTGCCAAAACGGATAAAATAAAAACATCACCGCAGCCAACGACGACAACAACAACAACGGTATTAGAAACGGCTGGAACAGGAAATGAAAGATATCGAAGGGAGAGGAAAGGGGAAAGGATGGCAGGATGAGGCAGCAGGGGTTAAAAAAAGGCGGGGGAGGGATGAGACTAAGAAGCAGAAAAAGAAGAAGAAGAAGAAGAAGAAGAGGAAGAGGCAGAGGGAAGTTTATGAAGAGGGAATATGATGATAATGATGATGATGTTCTTGGAAGAACCTTTCGGACGACATTTTCCGGCGTTTCAGTGCCATCATATTTTCACAGCTGTTTTTATGGCCTTGATGGTGCCCCCATCATAGTATCATTTGGAAAGAGGTTTGCCTAATAACCCTCTTGTTGAGGCGTCACTTATAAATGGAGGATGGAGAGGCGGTTGATTGGAAGGGGTTTTCTTTCTCGTGCGAGTGATTTTCTCTGTTTCGTCTCTTTGTAAATGGAGAGTCTTCCAGCTCAGCACTTTTTCAAGACGCCTTGTAATAGCTCCCAATAGAGCGAGGACCAGATGCCCCAGTGATAAGATTTTGCTTTCAAATGCGACTCTGTTTGGGCCAGTTTCTTTTTCTTTTCTAAATTTCAGCCTCATTTTTGGCCTGGTTTCAAATAGATACTATTTCCAAATTAATAGCTCTAAACGTTTATTCCATTTATTTTGTAAATATCTTTAATGTTCTTCCTATTCGCATTGCTACTCTAGTTGCAGTGAAGATTTGGCGTTTATAAATTGATAAATTTCTTGATTGTTTTCATTTGTCTTTGTAATGTTTTGGGACCCCTTGTCAATGAATTTCTTTATATTTTTAATCAATGTCAAATGATTTGTCACGTTCATTACCAAAGCTCTAACGTAGTTATTTCTTTCTTTCCAGGTAAGCATATTGCAGTCTTTTATGATGTTGACGGTACCCCATTAGAGGTTCTCCTGTAAGTAGATCAGTTACGGGATTTGAACGAGGAAAGCGATATTTGTTCATTGTTGTCTCCCAGTCAGCAACCCCTGATCTTATATTGTAATGATTTCGTAGATTCGATTATTTCTTAAGTGTAAAGGGGCTATTGATTTTAAGGAGAGGCCTCTTGTCTATATTTGCCATACTCTTAGTCTCCTTACATATCAGTTTTTTGCGTCATGTATATACTGTATATATATATATATATATATATATATATATATATATATATATATATATATATATATATATGTGTGTGTGTGTGTGTGTGTGTGTGTGCGTGTATGGGTATGTGTTTATGAGTGTATGTGTGCGTGCTTGTGCGTGTGATGATCTGTAAGAGTAATTTCAGGTTGACCCCTATTTGCGTAACGATTAGCTCTCAGTCACAGTCTTATTATTTGAAGAAAAAGGAAACCCTAATTAACGCAGCACTGAACATCAAAAATGTAATCTCTCTCTCTCTCTCTCTCTCTCTCTCTCTCTCTCTCTCTCTCTCTCTCTCTCTCTCTCTCTCTCTCTCTCTCTCTCAGAGTGTGTGCGCATATAATATGTAACATGTAAATTAAGCAAATAACGAGACACTATTCAAGTGTTTCGATATGGCTTTTGAAAACTAATCTTTCGACCAATATTTATTGCCTTTGGCCATTTCCCCAGTTTTCTATTTTTTCTTCAAGGTAATTAGCAAGATGACGAAGCGTTCCCAGTTTTATTCGTAAACATAAGAAAATATTGCATGTCGAATCTCCCTCAATTTATTGCGTTCATTAACTCTGCTGTCCTTCTCCCATAACAGACGATTCCATTTATTTAATGACCATTTCAACAGAGCTGTCCAAGCAAAGATTAACCCCCTCCTGGAAGGTTATTACTCGATAGCAAAACTGTTCGACCAACGCCTACGAAGTCACTGACGGAATTGTTTCTGCTTAACGTTCTGTTTCCTCCCAGCCGTCCTCTTTTCTCTAACCCAATATTGATCTGGCAGAGATAGCCATATCCCCTGGTGACCAGTCCATTGGACGAGAGAATACGGTCGGTTTGTTTCAAGTTGTTAGTATTACTATATCGATTCATCTTCGGTTCCGTTCATGATGATTTTTATTTTGTAAGAGAAACCTACTGGACGACCAATCGAAGAATAAGCGTAAATTCACTGACAGGACTGGGTTAATGTAAGATTGTGTGTGTGTATATATATATATATATATATATATATATATATATATATATATATATATATATATATATATATATATATATATATATATATATATATATATATATATATATATATATATATATATATATATATATATATATATATATATATATATATATATATATAAGCAGCTTCAACCGTCTTTCTTTCATTTCAGTTCAACAGGGCCACTTCTCATCCATAAAGGAGAGTTGGCTAAACACTTCTTCATACATTCCTACCTGGATTTCCATAGACAATCCATGTCTCTTCCTAATCTTTAGTACACAACCTGCTACCTGCCTTGTTTTGACTAGTGACTTCCGTCTTCTCTAATCCTGCTACTCGCTGTCATATTTGCTCCCAGATTCTTTTACAAATCAGCCATTTCCATTCTTCCACCATGCATATTAATATTCGTTGCTCTGTCTTCCTGGCTTCCATTTTCCCCCATAATCCCCATTTAGAGTTAATTTTCTTTTCTTTCCGAGACTTTTCGCTGCACTTTATTCATGTAGCTGTTAAACCCTATAGTGAAGGCATAACTCATTGTCTTAAATCCACTTTTACACCAAACCAATCACTCAGTTTACATATTAGGTAGCCTTTTCTCTCTCTTTTGCGTGTGTGTGTGTGTGTGTGTGTGAGTGTGTTTGTGCCTGCGCTACATTATTAACCTGAATGATTTGTAATACTCCAAATCATATTTGAATAATTGTTGATTGCTTTATGTTCCAAAAGAAAAGTTTCTCTGTACCGTTGCATGACATAGCATAAGTCTATCCGGCACTTAAAAAATTTTCTCTAATTACGATATTCATGCTGGGTCGTTTTAAAAGTCGACTATGGACTGGTTGATTTCCAACGGAAACCATGTGTGTTATTGAATTTAACAGCCATTCTGTAATGAAAGAACATATGGAAATATGTTGTTGCAGGAACGAAATTATTTGCTAAATACAATAATCGCCCAAAAGGCAAGAAAAGAACTACAAATGATGTCATTTGCGAAACATCCTTCAGTGTCTGTAATTTTAGTCGTTAACTTTGAAACTCTTGATGATTATTATTACAGCAAATTATCTCTGTTACTGTGTAAGTTTCCGGGTATAAGATTTCCAGGTGCGTCTGGTATAAACTTAGGACTACTTCGAATATGAACTTCTTGGTACCTACCATATGAAATGTCAAAGAAGTTATGTTCGAAGTTCCAGGCAATTTATAAGTTCGAGATACTTCTCGTGAAAAGTTCCAAGTACTTCTAGTATTTGGTTACGAGTTTTACTTTGAACTCTGGTAAAAGGAGGAACAGTTTGAATCATTGCAAAGTTAACATTAACATTTCAAACTGCACTGGAATCTATTTTTGTTTTCCAAAGTAATTGACATGTCTAGCCTTTTAAATTTTCAAAACATCCAGTAAATAGAAAAGAAAGTGATAAGAATAAAAAAAAGAAAGATATGAACAAGAAATTTATGTAAGTAAAAGAAGAGTACTTTCACCATCCTTGACACAGTGTCTACGTTGTATAACTCTCCCAAACTACGGAAAGAAAAAGTACAGCCGACAAGAATGAAACCGATAGGAAGAGATTTCATAGTGCGATAAGTAAGTGGGAAAACACTTCCGTCTATACTAATGATCTTTTTAAAAATTTTGGGTCTATAGCTGGCATCAGATGCCACGCCCTAATACAATTCGAAATGTGTCGTCTTTTAACTTGGTTGCTCAAAAGTCGTAGAGTAAATAAAGTAGAAACCCATAATGGATTTTACAATCTTAGATTGATGAATGCGTCTCTTGATCCGTATAAAGGTCATTTGACAGTCTTAGGACTTGATTTGCTAAAGATATCATTACTCACAGACTTCTGTAAGTTGACTTTAAATTGCATTCGCTCACTTACTAAATGAAGCAAAACTGCACAAGAACTCCAAACCAAATCTTGATAACTCCTGCGGGTCAGTTGAACAATTTAATGGCGTATTAATCTAGAAGAGAATATCCATTTTATATGTATGTATATATATATACATATATACATACATACATAGATATAAATATATATATGTACGAGTATATAGATGTATGTATGTATATATATACATATATAGATATGTATATATATAAATATATATATATATATATACATATATATATAATGCACAGTTGCACATAAGGGATGGTTTGTTTTAAGTTCTGGCATACAAGGAACGTCAACAAAGTTTAGTAGTAGCGGCGTTACCGTCCTCATTGCTCTAGTAGCAGTTAGCCTCACTTAGCAATAAGCCAATGACTGCAGTCATGGGTAATGATGATCAATTTCAAACTTTTACAATTTTAAAATAAGGCATGTTAAAAATTTTGTCCGCAGTTCATTCGTGGTTATCTGTAGAGCTAAAAAGACAGCAAATTAATTATCATAACTTTCCACTTAATTTTCTCAAGTAATACATATACTGTAGAGCACGATATCTCAGGCTCTGAAGATAACAACCGTGATATATTGATACTTCTTTTAAATTTTATCTTCGCTTCTTAAATCAGATGTCGTTCGAGTTTAGTTACCTCCAGAAAAGCAAATGACTACGGTAAAGATTTTTGACGCTCTAGTGCCGATGCAGCTCTCTGTGCAGAGTGCAGACATCTACTGGATTTTGTCCATTGATTAGTGGCTCCCATTAAATAAAGCAAAACATTTTCTTCGCATCGGAAATTCAAAAGAACCTGGCATAGCAATAAAATTCCTCTCCCTCCCCCTCCCAGCCCTGCCATGTGCTGTCAAAACCGATTGTGAGCCTCCAGACAATGTGGAAGTATAAATTAGTTCAGTCGTTGTGATAGATGTGGCCTTGTCTTTAGCCTCCAATTCCCAACTCTTCTTTATGGATAGCACCAGACCCTGTAATGTGACTTCTTCAAAAAATCCTGAACCTTTTACGTTGATGATTACGGCGCCACCCTCAAACTTATTAAGGTCTTCAAAAACCTCACATTTTTTGTTCTCAATAACATAATATTTTCAGGAGTCCACCCACCAACCCTAACACCAGGATTACAGATTCCTTCTCGAACTCATTTTTATATGAATTAACAGAATATGTCCTCTCCATTTAACGTTATTCTTTGATAGTTTTTCGCATATTGCTCTTTTTTTCAATTTCTTTGAATAAATGACTTACATATTTGTTTCCCATTCGGTCAACGTTTAACTTATCTTTGGGTAGGACTGCCTATTGCAGTTATCGAGTTATCGGTCATTGGAAAAACAAATGTTCGTATAGTTTATAAACGGCGCTTCTACCGTAATTCCATCAGTGTTTGTATGTACTAATAAGGCCATCGCTCCTAACATGTCAAAGGTCCACGTGGTGAGAAATTAGGATCGTTACATTAACATGTTTATTGACACTATTAGTGACGAAACAGAAAGATATTTTTGCGCCGTGCTAAGTATAGGCGATTCAATATTTTTTTTTTTTTATTCTTTTGATATTCATGGCTTTGCTTGTTAACCAGTCTGAATATCATAATACCTTTCTCATTTCCTTAAAATCTGATACAAATATTGTCATTCGTTATCCCCAGAAGTTATATCTGCTGTCAGCCATTTCTCTCTCTCTCTCTCGAACCCAGCCCTGTCCGTAGTTATGTTTGTTTGTTTGTGAGCAGGATTCTCCAAAACAGTATGTTTAGATTTTACGATAGTGTCACAGGAGGTGAACCTCATGACTGGCAACGTCTAAATATATTTGGCGAAAGACATTACATAACATTTAGCATGAATATGCGACCCCCACATAGTAAAAGAGGCGAATCAAGAATAAAATCGTTTTTCTTCACGAGGAAAAAAAATACGAATTTGATATCATCCTGTAACCCCGTCACAATGTCCAGATTAGTCTGCCGGCGTAACTCATCGCTAACGAACTCATAACCGAATAGTGCATTGGTAATTGGACGGCCCGATAGGGACTCTGTTAACGGCCCGAACTGCCTGTGTGACGTCAGTTTTTCTGACAATGAGATTAGTATTATTATTATCATCATATTTTCCCGTCGGCTTGCTCAAATAGAATCTCTCTCTCTCTCTCTCTCTCTCTCTCTCTCTCTCTCTCTCTCTCTCTCTCTCTCTCTCTCTCTGCAATATATATATATATATATATATATATATATATATATATATATATATATATATATATATATATATACATACATACATACATACATAGAGAAGAGACAGAGAGAGAGAGAGGTAGAGAGAGAGAGAACATCAACGTCACATTTCACTACCGTATGTTTGCCCTTTTTCTTTTTGCATGAGTTATGCCGTCTCTCGTAAACAGTATTTGGTGTAGCAGCTATAAAAAAAAAAGAACTTCGTTTTCCAGTTCGACGAATATATATTCAGCTTATCCAGCTGGTGGTTTGCGCAATATATGTTCGCTTCTCATCCACCAACGTAATTAATTCTTTGTAATTCATTAACCTCATTTCTTCCTTCCATATCTCCATCTCTCGTTCTTCTTCATCCATTTGCACTGCATTTTTATCCTATTTTTTTTTTTATTCTCGGTCCCTCCTTCCCATCTGCTTTTCTCATGTTCCCGCCTCTTCTTTTTCTTTTTCTCCTTCTTCTTCTTCTTCTTCTTCTTTTGAGAAGTCAAGCGAGAATTCTGAGCGAACGAACGGCTGCCTCTCCCAATGCTCTACCAGCGGGCAATATTGTAAGATTGGGCCGACGTCATGATTTGTGGGCGGAGCTTCAGCCTCAACATGACACTGATGACCAATCGTAAATCAGATCTGGTCTCGTTTTCCCTTGATCAACCAATGAGATGTCATAAGAAAAGAAATAATTCTCTTTAATAACTGTCGAGCATCAAGATCGGAACAGGAGAGATGTCGAGATGGGTTGTAGCGGAAGGAAATATATTGGAATTGGATCCTTTTATGTACGAGTATATACGTTTGCTGGCCCACTGTAGAGAATACAGGGTAAGGTTCAGCATTTCTCTCAAGTCCGCCTTTCGCCATATTTTACGTAGCTCCTTCGTACTCCGCGTTTTCCCTCTATTCTCTCTTTTACTTCTTCTGGATGTTGTCCTGGTTTGTTATTTCACTTCCACTTTAAGATGACGCTCGCTTCGTCGGTCGTCTCCGCCTTTTGCTCCTCCTTGCCCATTCAGACCTCGTTAGACGGCTTCGGAATCTCTCCTTTCGACTTTATCCTCGCTTGGATTTTCATGACTTTCTCCCTCGGCTCTCAGCAGCTCACAAAACGAGCAACCAGCGGTCGATTCCCGAACCGGGCCGGGAGGAAGGAAACAGACCCCTTCACTATAGCTTCAGCATGCCTCTGCCGATACAGGCAGTGAATATGGTACCGATTTATTAGGTGACGGTTGTGTACCCGACCAGGAGGTAAATATTCACTCAAAAACCTTTCATAAGAATATATATATATATATATATATATATATATATATATATATATATATATATATATATATATATATATATAACATTGGCATGCGGCTCTTTTCAGTTCCTCATTACTTTTACCCGTCCCCTCATCATGGCCTCCTTTCCAGTGCCTCCAACTTTAACAAACATCGCTTGGGATCAGCAGCAAAAACCCACTGGTTAATCGAAACTCAATATCCACAACAGTGTTGCATTTCGCTCTTCATTCGAGCTCCCACCCGAGTCCCCCCTTGCAACTAGATCCACACAGCCGTTTTCTTTCTTCGGTTTATTGCTCTTCTTTAGTTTTTATTTCAATGCTTCCGTGAACCAGCTATCGGTTTGCACTCCAGATTTCTTTTTTTTTTTTTTTTTAGTTACATCTGCTTATCCCGTTTTTAGTTTTCTTTAAAAGAAAACTATTGAGATGGATTTGTGTGTCTGTCCGCACTTTTTCTGTCCGCCCTCAGATCTTGAAAACTACCGAGGCTAGAGGGTTGCAAATTGGTATGTTGATCATCCACCCTTCAATCATCAAGCATACCAAGTTGCAACCCTCTAGCCTCAGTAGTTTTTATTTTATTTAAGGTTAAAGTTAGCCATAATCGTACTTATGGCACCGTTATAGAGACCAACAACACAGGCCATCCCCGGACCGTGACAGTTTCATTCGGCATTATACGCTATACAGAAAACTCGATAGCGCTGAAGAAACTTCGGCGCATTTTTTACTTGTTTGTATTAAGGATCCCTTAACCTGTTGTTTTTCAGATATATGAGTATGGACTTGTTGAGTGGCAGGTTAGACAAGGTTACATACTGTGCTTGGATAGGTCATATATTGGTCATCGTAATATTACCGACAATTTACAAATACATACGCTAACCAATTATTATATGAAAACAAACGCTGAAAGGGACAATATAGGATAACGGTTTTAGATTCCTAACATCATTTCCTGGTTGTAAGAAAAAAACAACACGTAACTGCATAAAAAGAAATGAAAACTTTGTTTTGCTCCAAAACTTTGCAAGCGCATCTCCTACCCCCACTTTGGTTTTTACATGTCAAGGAATATTGTTGAAACTTAGCGTAATCATTATTGATTTTATTTTGTGGAGTTATTTTTCCACCTTTTTTTTACTTTTTGTTTATAGGACATAATAAATATCCCCTTGTATGAGCAGCAGTTGCAATGGGATAGCATTTTGCTGTACCTGTTCAACATTGCACTTAATATTCCCTTATGTTAATATAATTTACTGAAGTTGATTATAGATTTAACATTTTAATGTATTGACGAGAGAAGAGGGGGCTAACAGTAGGTCGTTGCCCAATCCTCAGCTGTCCTATCTGTCGACTTTCCCCCTTCTTTCCCAGTTGTAAGGGTTCCAGAGGATCCTTTAGAAAAGCACCTGCTTTCCTTTCATCTTTTCAAATGATTGACGGCCAAGACCCACACACTCGTCATTTTACTAGTACTGAGTCATGTATGTATGTATGTATATATATACATACATATATATATAATGTGTGTGTGGGTGGGTGTTTTATATACATACATACATACATACATACAAAAGGGTTATGCTTAGCAAATCCTTGAGAAAACTATGAACATAATTGTCACAGAGGCTGCCTGGCCTACAACATTTTAATTATGCCACGGGAGCCAGATCACACCCGCTGTGGCCTCTCAGCATCAATCAGACCAAGCCAGCATTCTGATACGAACCAGTCATCAAAAGGGTGACTCCTAAGGAACATCTGAGATATTCAGAAGAACGCGCAAGGATGAGGACAAACAGCACAGTTCTAACTTCTAGGGAAATGGAGAGATAGGCTAAGACCCTTGCAGTATCGCTGCAGTCTCAACGTCCTGAATCAACCGCAGATCATGTGGTGCTGATACCTTGTACAACTATTGCTGGGGAAGCTCGGTATCGGACCTACCTTTCTCTACCGCAAATGCAATGAAGATGACATCCCATGCGGTGAAGTTAGAAGGACGACTGAGGGTCATGCAAGAGATCCTTACTTCCCTTACAGATGACTGCTCTCCAGATTGATCGGCGATCATCGTTGTTCCGCGTTTGAGACAAATAACCTATGTCATATCTTTGTAAACACTGGGATTTGGGGAGTTTTAGAATATGAGTTTGAAAGCTGGAAAGCGCTCAAGAGAAAAGTGAAAGTTGTTTTGAGACATACTTGACTTTATTTTAATCAGATCCTTAGTAATACTGCATAAAGACTGCCAGATTTTAAGATAAATGAAAATCTTTTTGACACTGGTTATTTTGAATCAGCCCTTATTCAAAACAAAAACTATAACTACAGCTCAATCTTTGATTAAGCATAAAGAAACTTCATCATAGTTAAAAAACCTAATGTATTCTGCTCAAATTTTTTTTTCATTAAACTGAAGAGGTTTAGCACTAAACTAAGGACTGGTGGTCTTATTCTCGGTATTTTCCTTCCAGATTTCCTGAACTTTTCATTCTCTTAGCGAAATTACACGAACGGGCTAGATGACTTGTTGAAAACTTCCACAGAAAATATCAGATTCACTCCAAAGCAGTTCCAGAAAGGACTGTTATTATTATTATTGAGGGCAGTGTGCACCAATTCCAAATAAGTTGTAAATACCAATGCCTTTCCTAGTAATTCGCAAAACTTCTAGTTCCATGTCTTGTCGTTCACTGAGAACATACTCAGGTTTTCTCAGCGTCACTGCAGCATTTGGGATCTTTCATAGCCATCTTTGATAATTTGCCTTTCCTTATCCTTCAGAGCAAGAAAGATTATAATTTCCATATCATCATGTTGCTGGATTTATGTAAAAATTAAAAGAAATAGCCATCTTAGATGTCAGTTGACTTCCCCTCTCTCTCTCTCTCTCTCTCTCTCTCTCTCTCTCTCTCTCTCTCTCTCTCTCTCTCTCTCTCTCTCTCTCTCTGTACTCAGGTTTCTTGTTATTATAGATAAAAATATGATCCAGACATACCCCGCCCACTCACATACAGAAGATCAGTTTTCAGAAAAAAGAAAAATTCCTTTTAGCATCACTTTTACAAAGAGCTCGCCATATGGTGCAAGAGCCTATCGCTATATGGTGAAAGAGCAATAGGCTGTAGTTACCGTTCTTAAAATATCGCCAACTCAAAATAATAAGAGGAAAGATGAATGAGAAGATGAACGGTGTGCACACCTCTCCTGCACATGGCAATTCCAAGCAGAAAAATGATCTGGCTCTCTCAGCATTCAGCTGAAAGCTTTCCGGGTCCTTTTACTTTTCACAGAAAAGGAATCTGAAAGCTTTTGAGAACATTATGAGATTTAATCTGATCCATTTTGGGTTCTTTTTATTTTCGTCATTATGTTACACCCTCTCTCTCTCTCTCTCTCTCTCTCTCTCTCTCTCTCTCTCTCTCTCTCTCTCTCTCTCTCTCTCTCTCTCTCTCTCTTGTTATGACCCTAAATGTCGAAAGAGTATTGATTCGTTCTAGAAATTGGAAACGGGATCGTGTCTTTTCATCATGTTCAGCAGATGATATGTTGACAATTGGCTTTCCCGTCAGTTTGTGATACATTAAAGAAATTTATCTCTTCCTCAGCTGCATCTAAACATGTAACAAATCCTTCTAACCTGACTTCTTCATATCTATCCATTTATCTATATATATATATATATATATATATATATATATATATATATATATATATATATATATATATATATATATATATATATATATATATAGATAGATAGATAGATAGATAGATAGATAGATAGATATGAGTGTGTGTGTATGAAAAAGAGAGAGAGAGAGAAAATAATAGTTCTTTCACTAATTTCACCCCAGGACTTCTTTATACTTAGAAATATTCAGCCACAAATATCCCAGTAGTACCGAATAACGTCAACTTAAAGGGAATTCTTTAGGACTCGAACTTATGGAAGATACCGGCCTAATTCACTCAGGCGTCACAAAAAATGGGAACTGATTTCGACTGCCGAATTCATATTCTGTTTTTACAATTCAATTAAATCTATCTCCTCCATGGTGGTTGTGTACTAAATTTGCAGCACGTGGCCGTACACTAAATGTATGGCAGCTTTGACATTCATTTGTCGTGCACGTCGTGACATAGACAAGCACACAAAGGATGGTACTCTTGTTACAGTTATGAACATACCTTTCGTTCCTCTTCAAACTCGAGTAATGATAAGAGGAGCGCTGACGTCATTCCGAAAAAAAAATTCCTTGTCTTCTATGTTTTATTTATTTGAATATGACGTTTCCTCACTTTGTGATGCTATTTCAGAAATGGATGTATTGTCTATGCTTGCATACATATGTATCTGCGCGTGAGTATGCATGTGTATATGTACGCGTTTTTATAATTGCACAGATTAAAATTCAGGTATAGTCTTGGTAATGACTGATGTTTCATTGTGGAGATCACTTTATGTCTTTGAACATTTGGTGTTCTGTCTTTCTGCATCGTTACAGCTAATACAACAATGAGATAATAGGTCGCTGAGGAGGAACACAGAAGTTTATATTATGGGTACAACCTCGAACCATTTCACCGGACATGAGGACGGAGTTTTTTAAAATCCCTCTCCTAGAAAGTTGATCGGATCGTTTTGGAAATTTGCAAAGCAATAGACCACGGTAATGAAAGGCTAGGCACGTACAAAGATTGAAGAAAATGCATACTTGTTTTATGCTCCTTTTAGAAAATACGCGAAAGAGGACACGATTAAAAAGGGAAATGAAAAATAAAAAAGCTTGATTCATAATGATAAAGAAAAATAACTCGTTATTTCAGAGCGCCATTTGGAGCATTATTTTATTTTCCTAAGTCATCGAAATATATCTGGGCACAAAGAAAGATGGGATGTATGACAGAATTTTAAGATAACGCATAAAGAACGCTTCTGCTGATGACGCAGATATTCATGAGGTGCACGTCATACTGTGACTTGCTTAGTATGCCGAAATAAATCGTTGTTTAAAGCCTTTTGGGTCTCTCTGATTCCTAACATTTGGGTAGCACCGTTGTTTATCACCAAGCAACTTTATCGGGCACGATTATTTAGAAGTATACCACATTTGATAAAAGCTTTGGTTTTATATATTTGTTTAGCAGAGTGGTGATAATTCCTCGTTCCCTGTTGAACAGATGCAACACGTCATAAACATACTCGCGTTGTATTAATATAAGCGAGGGGGGAAATGAGCTAGATTTGGGGAAAGGGCAAACTAACATACAGCATAAGAAAGGAACAAAAGATAAATGTTTTTTTTTTCTTCTTCTTCTTCTTCTTCTTCTAGAAGTAGCACAGTGATTGAGGTTCCAGGATCAATCCCTTTTTTACAAGACCGTCTCGCTAGAAATAATCACGAACAGCCCTCGATGTCACAAATGCGTCGAAGCGGATGCGATAATTATCATATATTTGAGGGACATTGTGTCAGAGCGAAATGAATGGTCACAATAAAGACTCGGTTGAGAATCGACACACGATATTATGAGTGGGTGTTTTCGTCGAAAGGAAGCGATCGGAAGTGATGGAGTGTCTTTGGTGCTGGACCGGACTCGGAATGGGAGACTTAGATTCCAGAGAGACAATCTATTAGGTTCCAGGACTTGTTTTTACCACATCGCTTCAGAACGGTCCCTTTTCCCTACTATTTACAGCGACACGGGTGATCATTCGGCGATTGCCAGGGAGAACGGGAGGAAAAGGAAGGTGGATGGTGGCCGTGATGACTGTAAAGGGAAAGGTGACAAGGAGCAAGATTATGGCACAACAAGGGTCGTACACTTCGATACTTTGTTGTCTGTAATTTCCTACTTCACAGTAAAGAGGAAACTGCTCCTCTTCGGCGCAATTTAAAATTGATGAAAAACTTTTCAGCCGGGGCTCGTTTTTCTTCTTAGAAACGGTAGATATTACTTCTTCATAGAATCAGAACACTCTCCTTCCCTTCGCCGAAGCAGACACTTAGCTTTCCTCATCCCAAAATGTCATAGTAATTTCCTTCTTCAAAAAGGAGGTCCAGTTCCTCATATGCCTTCTTCATTTTTCCGCAGCTATTTATAATCCAGCCAGAGAGGCAGCACGAAGATCACGGAATCATGCAGTATAATGGCATAAATTACGTCATGTTTCAGCGGTAATAGCAGACTACTGCCTCTCTTTGAAAGATTATACGAGTTAAGCCGCTCCTCGCTCCTCCTTCAATCTCTCCTGTATTGTCATTGTAAATATCAGAGCACTCCTTACCTGGAATGGGCCTACTTTTTTCACAGATATTTCTGTCATAACGTAGCAAAAGATTATTAATTTTTTTCACATCAGTGCTGCTTTTGACCATGTCAGTCACAATGCCTTTGTTTCCCAACTTCAACAAATGATGTGTAGAGAGCATTTCTTAATATTATCATCGAGTTCCGAACTGATACTTAGGAATAATGACTAAGGAATTGTAATCTCTGTAGTCACTATAGTAACTATAGAAATGTCATCTCTTGGGTTCTTTAGCGTGGTGTTCTTGATTCATTCAAATTTATATTACTTACTCGCGATATGTAGTTTGGCCTTGAAGCAAGCTTGTTGTTTATGCAGATGATGCTCCTAAATTTGCATCGATCCCATCTCCCGAGTATAGACAAGTGGTTGCTGAATATCTTAACAGAGATTTTTGTAAAATTAGTGCAAATTATGGGGGCTTGACGTTAAACCCTATCTTAGGTCTGTTGTTGTCAAGGACATTGGATCCCTGTCCTTCCCCTCCCGAGATCTTTTCATTGACAGTTTCTTTAGTTACATGCAACTCATTCAGAATTTTAGATGTCATCCTTGATTGTAAATTTGCTTATAAGAAATATGTCCAGTCTATTTCTTCTTCAATTGCAAAACGGTAAGAGAGAAAACCATTCAGGATATTTTGGGGAATTGTGTTTTCTTAAGATAAGGCTTTTATTCTTTAATTTGCGTGTTTTGAATATTGTTCCTCAGATGTAAATTCATCAGCTGACTCGCATCTTCAATTGCTGGATAGATTTTTTGTCCTATGTCCTAGTATTATTCTGTAGAAAAGTAATTGACTTAGCTCTATGTACCTGTTTGTTTTTTCTTAATCGTTTTTTGCCTTCAGATCTAAAACATTGCCATCCACCACTCAATACCAATTATGCCTTGAAGTCTAAAAACACTGCCTTTCCTTATGTGAGCTTTAATACCACCTAGTTCTTTCTATATGTTGTATTCCAGCAGTGACAGAAACGTGGAATGGCATTCCTAATCACACAGTTGAATCGTTAAAACTTCAGTAGGCCAAAACTGATGCACAAACTTTTTCTTGTTAAGCGTATTCACATGATTTGCATTTCGTAATCCATTTGCCTGTTTATTTATTCTTTGTTTTTAACTCATTATAGTTTGGTCTTTTATTCTCTCTTTCTATTTCGGTTCTGGCTGCTTTCCTTACCGAGGCCTTTAGGCTTATGGCATTAGGCTTTTCCAACAACACACAAACTTCCCCGATTCGTCTTAAGATTTCTCCGACATCTGATGCTGCAACAACTTATAAACATATATCTTTTCGGAGCTTTCCATTACTGAAGCCAGTCTAATGAATGAGAGATTTACAGTACATTTATACCAACATGAACTTTGGTATCCCATACAACACATCCTCAATTATAAAGCTAAACTTTACTCAAAATCGTCAAAGGATCGTCAAGTGCATGATAAACAGAGCTAAGAAATGAGAGCGGGGTAAATATAATATACTTTTCCATAATATTTATCAAGCAGTTTTAAGAGGATTTTGTCAGGAAAATGTTCACACTCGGATTATCGTCTCACATTAAAGTTCAAGTGTCAGGGCATAACAAATACATTGCGATTACAGACTTAGCATAATGGTATTCAAGGATTAACATGTATATTCAACTCAGTTTGGCTTAATGGCTACTGAGCTCATAATGCATATTTGTCTACTTTGAAATTAGGTTAATCGTCCAAAATGAAAATTCTTAGTTTTTATCGAAAATGAAAATAAGAATTAATCGTTAAAAGATGTCCTATCAAGAAAGTATCATTTAAATGGGTTTATCATTCATACTGAAGACGGTTCCTTCTCATCTTGTTAATGTTTGTTATATTTTTCATTGGCATTTATAGTTATTTCGACGTCTCACTCGTTTTATTTCTCTTTTATCTTACATATCAATCACGTAGCCCCATTACCTCCTGCGTGCGATATCGCTTAAAGAAATGCCTCTTATTAAACTCTTCTGTCCGCGTATTACAATTCACAGACATACAGTAGAGGAAATTTGGCTGTAAATAAGAGCGGCTCTCCGCTTAATGAACCCAAACTGGTGATATAAACAAGGGACAGCTGAGAAAGGGGTCGAAATGGAATACATATTTTGGGTAATGACTCGACTTGAGCCAAGGTCTAAACAGTGCATTTATTGGAAGATGTTTTATCGAACTGCTAATGAAGTCAATCTGTGAGATTATTACTATGAAATTCAGCATATAAAGTACCAATAGTAAAAATGTAAATAATACCAGAAACGCGTACTTCATAGTACTAGGAAACAAAGTCATATAATATGCGGCTGTATCAAGGTTATAAGAATGCCAAATGAAGGAAAAGCGCTAAACTTTTAGTCTTACGGGGCACTGGCTTGTCGTTACTTTTTGTTCTCGTATTATTATTCAAACAGGGCCCGCATTATGCTGGCTTTAATTCAGCGAAGAAAGAAATGAAACATGGCTGGGGATGGGGTAAAGGATCGCTAAATTAAACTTCCAACGTTGGTTTGCCTCATTTGGTTATCTTCTTAAACCCAAACTTGGGATAATCACTGAAGTTATGGTATAACATGGACTCCTTTGGAAGCCTCCCGATTCTTTAATAAGCATAAACTCCTGATTTAAGAAACACAAAACAGATGCCTTTTATTAAACGGAGCCTTGCCCAAAATAGGGCAGAGCTCCATCAGAGCTCTTTTAAAGATATACCTTCGGAAGATATTGTGATCGAAGGAAGAGAGCGCCGAGGTACTGAATACGGGGATTCTGCCGAGGTATTCATTGGTGGCCCTCAAGGATCAATCTGCTTTTCTTGATCTCCTGATGAAAGATGATCATTCTTGCCATTGATTTTCATTTTCCAAGTATTAATTGTAGTGGTGATAGTAGAAGTTTTAGTAACTGTTGATGCAGATGATGTTGCTATTGTTCTTCTGTCACTAGAAGCAGTAATATTATTCATAGTGCACTAGTATTACACAGAATAGTTAAAGTGCTATTAAATTTCTGGTAAGCCATAGCAGAATAAAACGCCCACGTGTGGGGAGAGATGAAAGATAGCATATAGCATAGAGGAGATGGTCAAAATGAAATTAATTACATACAAAACTGTAAGACAAATAAAACAATGAAGAGTCTTACTGTATTTTTTTTCAAAAACTCTGATAGATTTTGATACACTACCTACATAAAGATTTCTTAAATTCACTTATTTAAAAGGAAATCAATTTTATCCATTTATTTAAAAATAATTTTCTCTCTTATGATACGTGAGTGAAAGACCTTTATATTATCAGGAGAATTATTATCAAACTTGGCAGCGAAAACAATTTTATTTTAGTGGGAGAACTGAATTTTTAACACTTTTGTGGGATTCGTTTTCTGTACCTCAAATGATCATTCACTTTATTTCAGTGCATTTATTTGGTAGTACGGTACTGGGTATTATGAAAAGACTTAGCGAGTAAAACCCACAATCACCGATGATACGCATTATCTGCTGAACGGGGGCAGTCCGGACTCTATTCATGCAGTTGCGTGTTTATGTTTGTCTAATGGGAGCTCTTCTGTAATCAGTCACCTGTCCACTGCTTTCATTCCTTATTTTTTTATTCAAGTTTTAACGTTAAGGGCGCGTTCACTTGCCTTTGCTTTGCAAAATATTGCTTTATTTTGCCACTGAAGTATTCGTTACCTTCTTAACGAAGTTTTATGTTTATTACTAAGATGAACGCTATTCCAAACACGCAAAATTTTTCATTTTATCAAAAGAATTTATCCTTAATGAGTTAGTTCTTTTTTCCCTGAATTACTCCAGTGATTCTTTTCATTAACGCTTTCTTCTCTTCTGAAACCCGCTTTTCACTAACATTAATATTTGCAAAATGTATGTGGCATTTTCTTCCAAGTTATAACCAGAGGGAAAATAAAAGAGATCTGAGAGACCTCAGTTTGCCCAGTGAATAATGTTATTTGACTTCTTAATAATTGTCATGTATCGATCTCCTCGCCGGAGAGGTATGCGCTGTTTAAAAACACCAAAGTCCCTCTCAGTCAGAGGTCTAGAAAAGCTCACCGTTTAGGTCAAAGTTCACTTCAAGCAGAGCGATTTTCGAAGGCGCTTCGTCTTTGCCTTTAACTAGATTCTCATCCATTGCAGCAAGACTAATGGAAAGAAATATGCTATTACATTTCATGCTGTTACATAGATTGCCAGCTGTCATATCCGACACTGTATCACCTCGCTCTTCGAACAATGCGGGATCATCATCATCATTTCCCCGGAGTCATCAATAACTGTCTGAGTGCTTCCCTTATCCCGGTTTCCTTCACCTGATTTGTCGACCTCCTTCCTTCCAAGACATTTTCATCGCGCTGTTTCATTTCCTGGAGGTCGTCCCATTTCCCACGGCCTCTGAGAAATAAAATGACGTATACTTGTGATCAGACTTAATGAGATTTGTTTAATGATGACCAAATGTTTTGAAGTACAGTATTTATATAAAGAGCATCATTTGTTTCCTGTTTTCATGTTCCACTTTCAACATGCGTTACAGAGGGATAGGAACAGCGCAAGTACCAGTTACTTCACATTATTAAACACAAAATCGAGAATCTTGCCATTCTTTGTTCATCCACATCCACGCCCTATTTCTCGGTTTAAAGCTTCAGGCGTTTTCAGATATAGAAATTGGATGAATAATTTACGAGAGGGTCTATAGCATGGTCAAGTTACTAATGTTCTCGTGAACCACGAGAACTCTTTGACTGCCCGTGACAACAGAAATGTTATTCCTCTTATTTTCCATTCCGGTAGCGAGAGAGCTTGAGCCAACATTGTGAAATGACCGTTGGGAGAAAAATACAGAGAGAGAGAGAGAGAGATGTAAAGCCGAATTTTATATAATTGAAGTTCTATTATAAGACATAGGTATGCCGTAAGATTTCATCTAAGAATTGTTTTGTACAATGTTGTCAAGTTCACCCCTCCCCTCGGTTTCTGTTACCCCGAAGGTCACTGGAGAAAAAGCAGGTGTCTGTCTATTTATAACTTTGTTTTTCTATGTTATTATTATGATATAAGCATCATATATATATATATATATATATATATATATATATATATATATATATATATATATATATATATATATGATATCTACAGAGAGAGAGAGAGAGAGAGAGAGAGAGAAATCTGTGTTACTGATATTAGTGACAATGGGATCCGAGCCATTTGCTGTCCTTTCCTTCTTATGCTTTCTTACTGGAATGGATATATGCATGGATAACAAATTGCTGTAAACTAATATTCTATATGAAACGCATAAATCTTACATATAGTACATCTGAAGACAAAATAACATTTTTCTTTGAATACTCGTAGGTCACATTTTCTCTTATGTTTTGTTATCCACATGCGCGGTCACGACCCTCGATGAAAGAGAGCAGCATTCACAAATGTATTGTACCAATTTCCTGATGATTTGGTGTTGTCTCAGAAGACTTTCCTGTAAAACAAAGAAAATAACAGATACAGGGAAATCGGTGGATTTTATATGGTAATGGTTTGTTATCATGAGATATACAGTTTCGCCGGCTGCTGTTTCATTTTCTGCGGTATTGTTTTCCTCTGAGCAGTAATTGCTTGAAGGCAAAAATATTTTCTGTTTGAAAATACCTTTATTAACATTTTTAGCAAAGAAATATTAAGGGTTATGTCACTTTACTCAGAAAGCTATTAACATGGATGTTTCATTGTGGTAACTACTAAATGAAGAGTAAAATTTAGTGATACAATTTTAATTTGGGTAATAAGTCATTAAATTTAAACATTTTATCTCGAATATATTATCAGCCTCTTAATTCTGAAATTATGCAAATAAATGGCGCGACATTTTTCTTTTGATCGTAGGTACAAAGAGATTCAAGTTTCAAGTTTGGGATGTTTCTTGATCATAGTTGAAAATAATTTGTGTTTAAGAATAACTGAAAGGATTAATGGGAGAAAAATAAAAGTGTGATGTTCCGATGCGGCAGTCATTGTGATACTGGGTGGCGACCAAGGTTTTAAAGAAAGTATGGATGAGAGAAAGGTTCTGAAGGAATTATTGAGAGGAATAATTGTTCCTCTTCATAAGGGTAAAGGTGACTGAGGCGAATGTAAGAATTATGGAGGCATAACTTTATTTAGAGTACCGGGGGAGGTTAGTCAGCAAGATATTTAAAGAGAAAGTAAGACAGTGGACAGTGTCGTAGGCAGGAATAGTGTGGATTAAGAGAGGAAGGGGGCGTAATAAAAACCTCTTCGTTGGGAAACCGTTATGAGTCAAGATAAAAAGAAGAGTAAAATTGTTGTATATGGCATACATAGATCTAAAAGATTCCTATGACAGAATTGATATTGGTAATGTGGAAGGTTTTGAAGATTTATGGCATTAAGAGATTAGTTGTTGAGATTAATAAAAAAATCCATAACGGAAGTGAATTTCTATCAGAACGAGTAATCAGAAGAGTGACAGGTTTACTGTAAGCATGCGTCTGAGACGAGGGTATCTTATGTCATTATCTTTTATTGATATTTTTATGGAAGGGGTGATGTGAAAAATCAGAGAACGAAATGTAAATATTGAAGTAAAATTGTTGTATAAGAAAATTGGTCTTGAAGACACTGTGGAATGGCTGAGGTTTGCCGATTATACGGTACTAACTGGGCATAGTGAAGATAACTACAGGAACTAATGAAAAAAATTGACAGTGTTTGCTAAAAGAGAAATTTGATACCAAATGTGAATCATGTGAAAGTTGCAAGGCAAAACGTTTGTTTGATAGGAAAATAGAGCAATAATGTGAATATTGAAGTCAGGATCACTGAAGCAGTTGATTTTTATAGTTATAGCAGAGTTAGTAGATGGAATATGGTCCAAACGATCAGGAGAAATCTTGGAGCGCCTACGGAATACAACGTTGGAAACTATGAATAAATTATTAAAATAGTCTCTTTTATGAAAGTGAATAAAAAAAAATGCAACAGAGTTTAATCCGCCGAGCTTTATTATTTGCACAGTGTAAAGGATTGGAAATGGGGAGATGAATGGAAGTGCGAAAAAAAGACTAGTTTATAAGGAGGAATGAGGAGAGGAGGACATGAAAAATACTTGATAGATGAAGCGAAAGAGGCATTGGGAAGCAGCGGCTTCAGGTGCTAAGAAGTAAAAATGTGGCTGGTGAAGTGCATGCGCACTTCTGATGACCCTTCTTCTGTGTATGTATGTGTGCGAAGCGGTAGACCCTTTCAGCTGAGGGCTTCATCCACGCTGTATCTATGATTGGTCTGTCGTCCTTTCTCGGTTGCCGCCCACGGCTAAAGAAAACAGGATAATATTGAATGTGTAAATATGTGTATGCATTCGTATAATTTTATGCGTCATGTGAACTTTGTAGGGCAAAACCCTGCTTGTTTATATATACATATATATTGTAGTTTCCATGTTAGATTGTCACTTTTCATCCTAATGATTTTAAAACAACAGAGACGGCCCATAATTAAGAAAAGAAGAATGATTGGGGAAATTAAAATTTCAAGGTATTTTATTTTAGTATGCGTGCTTTATAGTATAATGTTATTTAAATTACATAATTTTTGTGGAAAAAAATAATAAGTTTATGAAGATGATTGTCCATTCATTTAGTTCAGTACGCCTATGAGAAAGTTAAACGTGGCATGCTGGAACCGTAGACTTTTTGAAAACCACTATCGCTAATTCTGAAAAAGTCTACGGGGGTGCCATGCCATATTTGACTTATTACTAGAAATATTAAATTAGTATCCAACATCACGTCCACTTCCTAAAAGAAAGTAAAACTAATTTTGATTTAATATATTCTTAATAATATTTATTTCCATGCTCTTTATTCCCTTGAAAATGAAAAAGGCAAAGTGTAATAGTTTTGAAGCTGTGCAAAGTCTATAGGTCATTCATTTCCAAATGCCACATACTGTTAAAAAAAGCAACATTTCTCCGAAACTTTAAGTGTAGGGTATGTGAGCCAAATTCTATCGATTAACCTAAAATTAGATCAAAATTCATGTACTCCGAATCCTTCCGAGCTAAAAACGGTGTACACCTTGATTAACAGGATCTTATCTTTGAGGTACTTTGAATATATATATATATATATATATATATATATATATATATATATATATATATATATATATATATATATATATATATATATATATATACATATATATATACATATATATAATACATATATATATATATCTATATATATATGCATATATATAAATATATATATATATATATATATATATATATATATATACATACATACATACATACATACATACATACATACATACACACACACCCACGCACACACATCTATCCTTTCTAAATTCAATAGTAACGTGAAGCAACAATGTTTTTTAGACTCCATGGCTTCCCTATTACCATAACTTGTATGTCTCCCCTCTTTTAACATTCTCCTCTCTCTCTCTCTCTCTCTCTCTCTCTCTCTCTCTCTCTCTCTCTCTCTCCTTGTTTATTTCTCTTTCATTACTCATTGTATGCTTTCCCCTTCTCCATCAACATCTGGCGTCTAATCTCCTGCCATTAATCCTCTCTCTCTCTCTCTCTCTCTCTCTCTCTCTCTCTCTCTCTCTCTCTCTCTCTCTCTCTCTCTCTCTCAACGCCATCTTCTTTTTGCCTCTTTCATTTCTTGCACTTTAATCCAGGTTCTCTAGCCACTGGAGTTCTGGTCCTTTGTAGATGCTAAATTTTTCTTTCACGATGCTCCCCGTATAGGTATTTTTTTAAAATTCACGAGCGATAAGGAAGTATATTTTTTAAGATACATTGTTTTATTGTTCGTGACTTATAATAACACTCGGCTAATAGCCGTAACCTTTCTTTTGCGGATGCGTAAAACTGCATCATAGTTACAAAATAAACACTCGAATTCACAACAGATGAAGAATGATTTTCTTTCTTTTTTTTTAGTTTACAAAAAAATTTTTGATTGAAATAATATTGTTCTGTACCTTGCTGTCTATGAAATCATTCTGATTGGGAGAAGAAGGAACAGTGAATCATTCATAAAAAAAATCAAATAAATCGATCAAATATTCCAATCATGTCTTCCATACATGCTTAAATTCTCTTCTAAATTTTTGGAACTACCCTTGAAGCCTTCCCTGCTCTACCTATTCCGTGACTCGCCCGTTATATTTATTCTCATATACCTTTTTGGACCACCCCTTTCCATTCTTCTGCCAGTTATATAAAAATTTATGATATGTTTACCATGATAATTTTACTAAAGCTCACATTTACTTTCAGATTCATGTTGCAAACAGTTTAATAGTTACAATAGGCTCTGCAGTTCCCTCCGTCATCCCAAATCAGTAGTATGAGTAATATATCATATGCAATCACCGAGCCATTCCACGCTCCATATACTTCTCTCAGATAAGCTTACATATGCTCTCTCTCTCTCTCTCTCTCTCTCTCTCTCTCTCTCTCTCTCTCTCTCTCTCTCTCTCTCTCTCTCTCTCTCTCTCTCTCTGATTTTCGACACCATTTCGTTCATAAAGATATTGAACACCAGTATTCTACCACTTAGCTATATATGTATATATATATATATATATATATATATATATATATATATATATATATATATATATATGAATGTGTGTGTGTAGGCTTCGTCGTCTAGGGGTCATAAAGCTCCCTCCACCGTGGAAAGCGGGATTTTGAGAGTTAAAACGATATGAACACTTCTTCCAAAACCAATTGTGCCCGTCTTGGCCTAAGCAGTAAATTATGTCCCTGGTCGATGGACGACTGTGTTGAATTTTTACTTCGAGATAGAGGCTCCCCCTCCATTTAGGGAGCATTTCTTTCCCCAGTCGGATTACAACCCTTTGCTAGGCGCTCCTCTATAGTAGGATACTGTACATTGCACTCTCAAGTTGTTGGCACTTCCAAGGGCATCAGAGACCACATATGGCTGCTAACTTCCACCGTGGTAGCAGTAAATTGCTGTTGACTGACATGGTTGTATATTATGTCTGTGGAAAAGGTACACATACAAACATAAATTGACGCATCAATTCTTATAAACTCCATTTGGGAGTCATAAAAAGATTGTGAAAGGAAATAGTGCACCGTCTCGTTTTCAGACTGCCTGCGGGAAGAGGGGTTGGGGAGCAAAGAATATGAGAAAGAAGAACATCTAAAGTTTTACAGAAAATAGTCTCAATCTACCAATATAACTTATTGCGACAAGTATGGTTCGATGTTAATTTATCCCTGATGCAATATCGACAATGCTGACAGTCCATCAATTAAATTTCTTTATTGGACTTTGGTCTAGAATTTTTGTGGTTTTGGGGACTTTTTACCCTTGAAATAGTCATAATAATTGTACAGCATGACTGATAAAACCTTACCCACATACACAGGAACTAAATCTGAGATATTATTTAAAAACATCATTTCCTATATTTACAGGATATATATATATATATATATATATATATATATATATATATATATATATATAATATATTATATATATAATGTATGTATGTGTGAGGATACATACATACATATATATATGTGTGTGTGTTTGTGTGAGCGTGTGTATTTGTGCGCGCCTGCACGTGTGTTAGCGTGCATACGTGCACCCTACCGTTCTATTAGGAGGACCACTGCAGTGTTAAAAGTGGTGTTTTGGCACTTGACGTTCTTCACAGTGGTCGTTTGTATTATCAATTCTGAGTCTGCATATTCGAAAATTTCAAATTTAGCAAATTTCAATAATGAAAAGGAATAATGTCAACAAGAACTGTAAATCAACACGGAGTATTGAACATCAATAATAATAATAATAATAATAATAATAATAATAATAATAATAATAATAATAATAATAATAATAATAATAATAATAATAATGGTAGTGATAAGAATATTTCTCATATTTTTTGCCTCCCAATCCTTCCTCCCGCAAGCAATCTGAAAGCGAGACGGCGCAGTATTTCCTTTCATAATCCCTTCATTATCAGTTGATTTTTGTGCCTTCGGGTGTGCGCTGGCACCCTTCCTGATGAATTTATGTTCTACGTGATATTAGCCAATGAGTAGGAAGAGGAAGTGGTGCTTGGAGAACGTGAAGGGAAAGGTCGAAGAGGGACTGATGGGAACGACTGTGAAGGGCAAGAACACTAATGAATCCATGGAAGGGTTTGTGCGATGGGGTAGGAGGCAAACAGTTGCAGAGAGAGAGAGAGAGAGAGAGAGAGAGAGAGAGAGAGAGAGAGAGTGGTCAGAATTCTCCTGATGATGAGGGTGAAAGGTAAATAAAGCACGAGGGGGGCAGAGACTATCCTCGTTTTATGGGCAAAACGTGCGCTCTGAAACAAGGGCTAAATACAAGCTTTGCACTCATTTGTATGGATGTTTCCTTTCAGGCGAGATCAGTCTTTATCTAGAGTATAAAAGAACCAGTTTACGTTAAGATTGTATTGTTTCTTAGCATAGATTTTTCCAGTTGTTGATAATCCGCAATAAGGTTGAATGACTGAAAAGTACCAGGCAGTCTCTCCCTATATTCATCCCCAGTTCGGAAATGAAAACGGTTAGGGTTTTTTTAGCAACCAAAAGCTGGTTCCCAACATATGTTTGCTTTTCAGATTGGTTACCTTACTTTTATTAAAAGAAAGGATCATGCTAATATACGCCTTCTTCGTGACAACATAAAGTTTTTTAACTAAGAATTGTAGTTTTGAGTAATGAAAACGTAATTGTTTTGTAAGTGATAAGTCGTTTTACACCTCATATCAGTTCATAGATATTTTTCATCAGAAAGCTTGTAAAAAAAGAGGCCGGATGGGGATAAAGATGTAGTTGGTTCCTGTATAAGGAATTAATGAAGATTTACAAGGACTGGAATGATTTGAATGAGAATGGGTGGGCACTGATGAAAAGAGGTAAAAGGGTAAAGGAAACATCTCCCAAAGGGACACCAGCAGAGATGGGAAAAGTGGCAGATGAAATATCATCTTTCTAGTATATAAACTGGCAAACCTGATGGAAAGTTTAAATTATTCTAGTGAGGAGGCGTGAAGCCATAAGAGAAGAATTTCCTAAAAAGTGCCTTCTACCAGACCCTATCAGAGGTGTTAGAAATATTTAATCTTATTTAAATTCCAAACGACATAGGAAAGATGGCCACGTATATATATAAGTAGGATGGAGGACGCTAGTTGACCTTGATTTATGGAATTCATACTAATGATGTGACGGAAGTCTGTGAAATTTCAGTTTCAGAGGGTCCTTGAGTAAAAGCATTAGGGCAATAGGTAGATGGATTAGAAAGATCGTTCTTCTTGGAAACTGACAGTACAATTTTGTGCTTCACAGATGAAGAATACTGCTTAGAATGAAAAACTTGCAACCTCATCTGCAAGCGCTTTGAGAAACTAAGAAGGGGTGCCATCGGTCCCGTAGATTGGTAAGAGGCTGAGTGACTGGGCCATCTACAATGGAACTCTCAGAGAATGAGAGAGAGTAACAAGGTATCCGAAAAGAATGTTTTCTATTTTCAGAAAATAGCTATACAGTAGTGCTTATAAGGTTGATGGAGACTGTTAAATCCAGATTAAAGAAAAAAGATCCTAGGAAATGCATATGAGAGATTTAAAAGAGCATTGTTGCGAGTGTGCAATATTTAAAAAAGTATTCAGGATGGACAGAGTGACATAGAAGGGATATACTGTAAAGGATATTGCCAGAAAGAGGAACGTTTACGATTATTGGCATATCATTGCTCGATATAGTTGCAAAACGGTACGAGTGCTTTAGACTGAAGGGGTATAACTGAGAGGAGGAGGCATTGATAAGGTTTACACACAGATATGTTAATAAAAAGTTTTTCTTGCACTGTGCGAGAAGCTTACTAATACAGGGTAAAAGTTATATGTAGCTTACATGGACCTAGAGTGGGCTAATAATAGAACAGGGGGAGTGTACGGAATGAAAAATATAGCCCGTCAAACCGACTACAAGTCTTCTATTGACCATAAGGAAGCTCTCAGGCGAATGCGCAGATAAGATAGTGATTGATTCTTTTGCATAATTGGGTTACAAACAAAGATGACATAAGTCTTGGTGGATGTTTGATATTTAAATGAGCTGGGGGATGAAAACAGTTGGAAAATGAATAGCTGCAGATGCAGGTTTGTGGGGAATGTGGAAAGGCTATGAATGTGAAATGGAGTGACAGATGGTACGAAGTTCATTTGGGATAGAGAATACAGACTTTTTTTAAAAGAGAAGGAAGTCGAAGGAAAATATTGGCAAGGGTATCGGTATAAAAGTAAGTGGATGCCAGGAAAATGAAGAGTGACTCTTAGTAACAATAATGGAAGAGTAGCCTGATTTTTAAGTAAAATGAGGAAGAAATAAGAGGTAAATTAAAGGAGATATAAAGTAATAATTATAGGAGAGCAGTAGAGTTGTATAGCATTCTTTTAGCCGTACAAGTGCTTTGAACAAAGGAAAAGTGGTTAGGTGAGCAAAGATCAGCGAGTATAAGGAGACTATACACCCATTTGTAAGCTCTAAAAACGGTTTGAAAAGGAGAACGATCAGGAAATCATAAGTTGGAATGCGTAGTCAATTAGAGCAGTCTCTTAGCTCTATAAAAGCTTTGAAGAAGAAGAGTTTCTGGGAAGCAAAGGTTGTAATAGATGAAGGGACTGTCGAGCCACTGAATCTGGATGAATGAGGACTGAGTTCTTATATGAATGGAAAAATATGGTAGAGTGTTTGGAAATTATTTATATGACTAGTCTAAGAGGGATAATTACCGTTCAGCGGCTGATCAGTGTATGGAGACGTAGAGAATAAACAGATCAAAGTATTTAAGGATGGCTAGTCATTGAATTTATGAAAGAGGATATAAATCTTGTGATGGGATCAATAATCTCCTTGCCTTACCAGTGAGGGGGTCCAATTTCAAGTTTTGAACGAGGACTGAACGATATGGCCATGTTCATTATAGCCCATTGCGATTTGATTGTCCTAAACAGTGAATTCTGAACATGGTAGTTAGTCGAGTGTAGTAGGTTGTTGTCGAGTTAGAGAAAAACATTTACTTAGCATCTTCATCATAAGAACTGCGGAAAATCGAAAGGGTAACTCCTCCTGGAACCACTCACTAAGAAAGATAAACAAATAGGAGAAAATTATTGATATTTGTAATGTGTATATATATGTGTGTATGTATGTATGTATGTATGTATGTATGTATGTATGTATGTATGTATGTATGTATATAAATATATATATAGTATGTACATATATATATATATATATATATATATAGAGAGAGAGAGAGAGAGAGAGAGAGAGAGAGAGAGAGAGAGAGAGAGAGAGAGAGAGAGAGAGAGAAATAAATAAATCGACAAAGTAGCAGTTCTAATCCCAGGAATACCCTGAGCTGTCAGAAGAGTGCGATAAAGAAATGGTAGAATGAGGAAGGAAAGTGAGACGAAGTGGAAGGTGCTATAAATGAGTGGAAATCACATCGCACATCAGAAGGAAACGCCAAACCGAAAATGAAAAAATTCTGACGACCCATTTCTTCCTTCTTCCATCCTTTCCTTCCTTCCTCCCTTCCCACCACATTCTTGTTGAAAGGAAGTAGACTTACAGTACTGTCGCTCCCTTTGAGGTTGTGCTATAAGTAGGACTTTCTAATCATGAAAGCATTGGACACTAACGTTTTTTGCCCATTGCGAATGTATTTATTTATCTCGGGAACATTTGCTGTGTATTCGTAATTTATTATCTCAACCCACTTTTCCTAATTCATTGGTACGAGGCTGTTACTTTCTCTATGGGACTAGAGTGAATCTTGGGCCATCATTCAATACACTTTTGATGAATTCAGCAGAATTTGGCGTTATATTTTCGTGGCCAGGTCCCTATGAATTCTTCACTTACTTCTTATCTAATCACTTTAGATATCTACTGCCGGAGCACAACGTCGCGCTCTTATCTCCTTTTTTCTCTCATTCACACACACTCACACAAACACACACACATCTACAGTTTCTGCTTAGACTTGAGCTCAGATTATTGCCAAATGCAAATGGCGTACGAGTATGTAACTAGTACCGGATTACTCTTGTGAGTTAGATCAGATTCATCGTACTGTTGGAAACAGGTCTACATATCTTCATAAAAAGTTTTTCGTGCCATCTTTGGAATGGAAATATTGAAAAATTAGTTAAAACAAGTTGGAGGCAGATATTGGTCAAGAGTAAAACATGTTCGCTCGCTCGTGGAATACCGAGAGATGTTGAACCTGAGTTAAGGAAAAATAATCCAAGGTGATAACAACATAACGTTAACCAGATAAAAGTCGAGGGAGTGTCGTAAAAACTCTTCAGATATCAAATACAAGACGACTGTAACATGGAAGCAGTTTAGATAAAGGATTTATTTCTTGCAACAAAGAATGTTCGTCCACACATCGTTTTGGGGTCGTGAGGACAAAGTGGGTAGTTTACCATCTCTTCAAATATCGTCGTTCACATAATGATATTTGCATCTGCGGTAGACACGAGAAATACCAATAGGGTGGAGAAGGAGAGATAGAGAGAGGTTGGGACCAGTATGACTTTTTTTCGTGAGTATGAGGATGATTGATCTTACAGGAAATCAGGTGAGAAGGGGCCAGAGTGCTCCTACAACGCAAAATCCACTGAGAGTCTTCTGCTTCCCTCCTCCTACATTTCGGTGATATCGGATAATATAACCGATCCTCCCAACACTAGTCTTTTTTTTTTTTTATCTCGGCTAAAACTTTACGAAAAGAATAGCCAGAGGTAGCAACCACTAGTCATTTATCGACATACATTTTTCTTATTTTCTTCCTCGTGAATGCCTTTAAAGATTCTAAAGTTTTATCATTTTTATCAATCGTTGTTACATTGTAACAAAAGTAGGAAAGGTGCGGTTCCATGATTTCTTGAATTTGCAGATGTTTTGAGAATGCACAGGCGTCTACAAAAGCTCAGTGGTATGCAATTTTTTTTTATTTTAGTTATTAAGCGTTGTTGTGTAACTGTTCAAAAGATTTGTAAAGTACTACATGCATTAATTCCAATTGTTTTTGATTACTCTGTAAAAATTTTAAATAAAGTACTTTCTATAGATTTACTTTATTTTCAGAAACAGACTTTGGTTTTTGACCTATAATGAATGTGCACAAGTTGAATCTCTTATAACCGCAGATGGGGTTACCATTTATTTCTTGTTCGCTATATTATTCGGTGGTGAAGCTAATAATGACATTTAATGGAAATGTCAAGTAGACAGAGTTGCCCAACTTTTACTCTTTGAATATTCCCAGTCTTTTTTTCTCTCTTGTCTGTTCTGCGGATATTTCTTTCTCTCTCTCTCTCTCTCTCTCTCTCTCTCTCTCTCTCTCTCTCTCTCTCTCTCCTGGAAACTAAGTACGTCTCGATAAAATTTTCCTTAGAACAATTGATGTTAATAAAGATCCTTCGTATATATGACTACGTGAATATGTCAGTATTTTGGTTGTTCATGGATATTAAGGTGATGTTTTTTATTATATAGGCCAAGATAAAAAGAAGCCCACGTAGCAGTGTAATATGCATGAATACGTCCTTTCTGCCTGTCTGTTTGTTTGTTTGTATGTTTGTTTGTTTTTTGCTTGCCTCTTGTAGGAATTTTTTCCCGAGGCCAGTCTGATTCGTAAAAATGACTACACGGTTATCGCTTAGTTTATGGCTTAGTCAAATTCTTGTGTGATTCCTACGCATACTCCGGGAGAAAGTTTTGTAAAAGTAAGTTCAGAGAGGGGTATGGGTGGGGAGAGAGAGAGAGAGAGAGAGAGAGAGAGAGAGAGAGAGAGAGAGAGAGAGAGAGAGAGAAATACATGCGATCTCATATCATATCCAATTTCTCCATCATATTTGAATTCTCGGGATTCCCTCGAACATTCCTTAGACTCCGGTCAGACCATCCTCATAACGCGGTCGAGGAGGACCCTGCCCGCAGGGTGTTTGACAAAGGCTAAGTCACAACGTGGAACAGCAAGGAAGGCCGATGAAGGTGACAGAGGACAAAAGCCTCCCAAAGCTTCCAAATCTTGTCTCACGGCGCGCGGAGCCCTAGCAATTGCAGCGGCCACCTTCCCAGCGCCTTGCGCTATGAATACACTCGCCAGCAATAAGTGCGCCGCATCTAGAATTCTATCGTTAGACGGTCAACATCTTGCCTTGATACTGGGTGATCCTCACTTGCGCCGCGGCCTGAGGAAGTAGTAAAGCTTTAAAAGAATAACGCTGTCTTTTTTTTTATTTTTTAGATATTTCTCTGCTATTCATGTGTCCATTCAGGTTCATATTACATTACTTAGAAGAATCAAGGCAAGGCAAAAATGTGGCTGATTTAAGAGATATCATTATAATTCAATATGTGGAAATGTCAGGTGTTCCAAAAGTCACTGTGCCAGAAAGTGAACACTAATTTAAAAAGAAAATATATCATTTTCCAGCACTCCCTGGATAAACATTTTCTGTGATAGACTGCCATCCACTTGTTCTGAATGACCTTACCTTCAACAGATCAAAGATAAACGTCTTTCATACGTGTTATGTATTAGTCTGTATTCACAGCAAATAAATCATATCATACTGCAGGAGATCGGTTGAATTATAATAAAAATTGTGCTTTATTGAGCTTCAAGTGTTTATAACTTACAGCTCCTATTCTTGAAATGTTCAATTTCACTCTGCCGGGCAATGAAGTAAGTATAGTATTAATCGATAATTGTCATTACATTTTTCAGTAAAAAACTTCTATAGGTATACTGAAATACCTTCAGCAAACATGGTAATTGACCTGTTTTTTCTGACTTGTGAAAGCGATTTGCAGGAGTAACTGGTGCGTAGATTATGTCTGTCATGTACATCAGCTGTTCTGTAAGACTAACGACCTCCCACCCAAATCCCGTTCTTTTCTGCCCAAACGCAAGAACAGTAACACCTCCCCAACATCCATATCTATTTATAGTTATTATTCTTAGTGAGGACACAGATTCAGCAACGCCGATTCGCAATCCATGTAGCGGTGAACACATTATTCATATTTGCATGTTTCCATTTTTAAGACTGTTTTCTGAAACGCCCCGAGAAGTGGCCGAGCGAAAAAGAACACACGAAATTCGGACCTTCGAGATGATGTAGGCTAATTAAGAAAAGTTTAAGTGTACGAGGCATCGAAGTCAAATCTTTTTCAGAGATTTAGGTATAGAGACATCTCCCTTTTCAATCTTTAAATTGGAAACCAAGCTGCTCTCCAACAGTTGTATATTGCCTCGGCGCCAGTAAGTTCTCTCTCTCTCTCTCTCTCTCTCTCTCTCTCTCTCTCTCTCTCTCTCTCTCTCTCTCTCTCTCATTGCGGTTGGTAACCTGAAACCACAGGCCGCCGTCCTTGGTGCAAGACAATATTATCAGGGAAATTCCTTAGCATGTTTAAGAGTGGCACTGAATAGCGAATATTGAAACTCATCCATTGCCCTCTAAGGAATAACAGCGAAGAGAGAAGGTCGTCTCTGATAAATGGAAACCAATAGGTTTTCTCTCCTTTTTATTTTCTTCTCCTCCTTGCAAATACCAGCCTTTATTCTGTGGCCAATATACATAAGCGGTATGCACGAGAGTGTCACATTTTGAGTATTAATGACATTATTTTTAGGGTGATGATACCATTGCGGAAAGTCTCTTTAGAGAGCGCTAAATATACACATATATTTATATTTATATATATACTGTATATATATATACATACATACATACATATATATATACATGTGTGTTTATATATATATATATATATATTTATATATATATACACAAACTTTTACATGGTACGGTTAAAAAGATGTTATCTGCTCTTTGTCAAACCGAGGGCTCCTGAATATGAAGACACCATTTCACAAACAAAACAAGAAAATGCGAATTCATGTGGCAATTAGAGTAATTAAGATCAAATTTATATGTTTGTCAGAACCGATTAGAAATAAAAAAAAACATTAGAATGATCCCGATCATGATATGAATACTGGAATTGCCCAAAGATGATGATAACGATGATGATGATGATGAAACCAAGGTTGTAATAAGCAATGCCAATGAATGTTATGGGCTCCCCAATCAGTTAAGACCATCAATTGCAAGAGCAACGCACCCACAAGTAATTCTTGACATCAGAAAATATCATTTGCGTGTTTGTTTACAAATGAACGCGATAGCTCTTGCATGTTTGTGTTAGGAGAGGCAGCAGTATTTGGATTTTGCCTTCGATGCTACCCTTGTACTGTATATTCTTCCTCAGCCAGCCTCCTTTGTATCCGTTCCAGGAATTTGATGCAGACCTTCCCAAAAGATTCATTTACAAACACACGAACATGATTTCTTTGTATGAAGAAGGATTGCAGATAATTTAGCAAGTTCATCTTTAGTCTGCCATGTGTATGTATATATATAATATATATATATATATATATATATATATATATATATATATATATATGTGTGTGTGTGTGTGTGTGTGTGTGTGTGTGTGTATATATATACGTATATGTATATATATACATATATATGCATACTGTATATTTATCAATATATATGTATTTATATTTATATATATAAAATGTATGTATGTATATATATGAAATATACATATATATATATATATATATATATATATATATATATATATATATATATATATATATATATATGTATATGTATATATATATTATTCTTAATGACGCTGTACCAGTTACTTCTGGGTGGAATTTACTCTCACCTTCCCTCATAACTATGTCTTAAAGTATTCGGTGGTTTTTGTCTTAGCGTGGAACTTCATTCTCCTTACAAGATATACACAAAACAGTTCATCAGACGGATAACTAAAGTGATGTTTTATGCTTAATGTTTAACGTCGGATTTCAAAATCAATTAAAAGTATTCAACTAAAGTATCGTAATGGAATTGATTTTGAAACACGACGTTAAACATTAAGCATAACACAGCAATTTAGTTATGGGACAGATGAAATGTTTTATGTATACCTGTAAGGAGGCGAGCGTCTTCGTGTGTATTTAAGGTCCAAATAAAACGCCAAGACAAACGCCCCTGACCAACCTCTTTGTGTGTTCCGATTGTGGTGGTGACCTACTGAGGAGGAGGAGGAGGAGGACAGAGAAGAGGCTGGGTCCCGCACCTCACTCGTACCCACGTCAGCTCGATACACCACTTTCGCCCCTGATGCCTTTGCTTCGGAGAGACCCTCCTCGTCTGTCTCCCGGTATGAATGTTTACGCAACGTTTTTCTTCTGTTTAGCTTTGTGCTTTACGCTTCAAAGTGCGTCTTTTGATATGTCTAAATGTGCGTTTCGGTCTTCGGAGGGTCTTGGAATGTTTGAGCGAGGAATCTCGAAGAGACTCGTGAGTCTGGTAGAAAATCTGGACGCATAACGGTTCACCCTTAGATTAGCGAACTCGGGCTGAACGAAAATGGCTTTGTCAGTGTGGGTCTCTTCCCGTGAATGGCAACAGCCGCAAATCTAATCCCGCAACAAATCTCACCCCTTTAAAAAATTGGACCTGCCCCGACGTGCACTTAGGCAGTTTAAAAAAAAACATGGAATGAATAATTTGGCGTAGCCTGTAGTCAGCTACTTGTCGTAGTGTTAACATAAACAGTAAAGTGAGTTATTACTGGCATCAAAAAATATGGAAAAGGTTTTTATAAGCCAAACTACATCAGATTAGGAAAGAGGACAGCGCGGGCACCAAAAGACACCGCCAAAAATATCGTAAACTAAATTTCATGCACAGAAGACGAGGAAAGCAGAGAACACTGAGGTTAAAATTATTCTAATTATGAAGACAAGCATCTTTAAGGATGTTAGATGATCGTAATAATAATAATAATAATAATAACAACGACAACAAAAGGACGTTTAGACAGGCGCGTACCATCCTGCCGCTCGACCAACCGAGAGCCGTGGATAGCTGCTTCCACTCTCTTCCCTTTAAGAGAGAAACCCCACTGAATATCTTATGCCGGGATATGGAATTTCCACCCCACTCTCTCCCTCCTACTCCCAACTCCCCACAAAACCCCACTAAGTCCTCCTTTTCCTCCTCCTCCTCCTCCTCCTCCTCCTCCTCCTCCTCCTCCTCCTTAATCTTCCAACCTCAACCCACGCCAATAATTCTCTAATTGGTTCTTGATAGCAGCCAATTATTTCACGAGTAAAAGAAACCCTGAACTTGCCCCTTTAGTAACATCTATAAGATATAATAGAAAAATGGGCGTGGAATCTCAGGAGGAAGCGGTCGTTGAAGTCGTATGCAATTATCCACTGATAGGTAAATGTGTATATATGCACGCGGGTCATACGTACATATATTACTGTACATATATATATATATATATATATATATATATATATATATATATATATATATATATATATATATATATATATATATATATATATATATATATATATATATATATATATATATATATATATATATATATATATATATATATATATATATATATTATAATGTGTGTATGCATGAAGTCTGTGTATAAGTGAATAGATGTTCGCGTGTGGATAATCAACAGGAAAGTGATATAGCCAGAATAAGTATTATTATGTTACTGACGAACAGAGATATATAAACAATGGATTTTATGTCATAGATTTAGTATGTAAAAGACATTATTCATTTCTTCAGTCAATAAGGAGATTATCAGTGTCACATTCTACCAAACATCAAGAATCTGCCATCTCATTAAGAGGCTAATTAAAGGATTCGGGGCACGCATATGCAAGACGAGGCTTTATCTCCAGGAGATGAATAATATGAAAGACAGATCCAACCGATTTACTCGCGTGTTTGTCACCTCCACACATTGCCTGGGAGAACTGGCAGCCTGACGTGCACAACGGGACCGAGCTCACAATAATCCATAATCTCTGGAGAACATTTCCCAGTATAATGCTCATGGAAGGAGCAGCAGAGACCAGCGACCTCACGACATGGTCGAAGGGGTTCCACGTTAAAACTAAGACCGTGGATCTTAGTTGAGCGAAGGAAGGGTTCTCCTGGTGTTTTGCTATTGGCCGAAGATAAGACCTACTTTCAGGAGTCACCTTTGTCTAAATTAATACAAAGGTTCGAATATATTTTTTTGTAAGTTCCTGCAATCATGACCAGAAGCTTGCATTCCTGCATTTTAGCCAGTGGCCAACAATTTTCATTGCCTAGTCAAGTTGAGGGGTTGTTCAATGTGGCCCATGTACTTCTGCAGGTGAATATGTACATAGGCCGAAATAAACTCTTACCCCTCTTGGTGTTTTGATGGTAAAGTGTCGGAATTCGATTCGCGTGGGCCTAAGGTCGAGAATCACTCTTACAAAGACTTTTCTTCATACATTTCTAGACGAGGAAGTAGTTTCTCAGATGGAAAATGTATAAAATTATTTGGGGAAAAAGGAATTCAAGAATTTCTTGCAACAGATATTAACATAACGTTGCTAGTGTTTCTGCGAATTACAATCAGTATCATATATTTGTGTATAAAGATATGTATGTGTATATACAGTGTATGTATATATATATATATATATATATATATATATATATATATATATATATATATATATATATATATATATATATATATATATACAGTATATATATATATATATGTTCTATATACATATATTTATATTTATTTATATATTTTACATAAATAGATAGATATGTGTTCATAGTATATCCGAACGGGAAGATCCAATTAACACACAAAAGTTGTATATAAATACACCTTGAAAGCGACTGAAAAGTAGGTGGCAACATCTCCTTCCGAGATGGAGATGTCAGACTCGCCTGATGAGAACAGACAGACTCTAATTCTCTATGAACAGCAAAGGGGGTGTTGGCAGAGGCTTCCCAACTTTGGGAGTAAAAAATAATCGGGGTACAAGAGGCTTCTTTCAAGAAATGCGTAACTTAAGGTATCATATTTTTATAATAAAGAGAGGAAGACTCTTCTTCTGTACATTTTCTAAAGGAAGAAAAAATCTCTCCATCTTTAAAAAAGGTTCATGATTATTTTACCATAATTTTGACCTTTGGTATTTCCACGGTTGTTTATAAAAGACTCGAACTTTATTGTAAATAACTGAGAGAGAGAGAGAGAGATTTTCAAGCTCTGCCTGAAAGGCATTTGCTTCTCTGTGTATGATTAAAAGAAACCACAGATACAATCAGAGTGAAAGTGACCGCGTAATCCTATATCTCCGTAGAGTTCCCCCACCAGCCGTAGGTGGCCAAGATTAAATATATCGCTTCTACTCTTCGACTTTTCAGCTGAATATGAGAATGGAGAAATCAGAAACAAGCTTATTTTCTTTGAAGTGGTTTGAGTATGAAGATGAAGAGGTAGGAAAGATATGGTGCTAGCATTTTTGCGAAAAGAAAGACTGCCTGAAATTCTGAAATAGCAGGAGAGATGGCTGTCGATAAGAAGAAGGATTATCTTGAATAGGAAGGGACATTACGTGAGGCAAACGGAGGGTCTTCTTCAGTAGAAAGCCAGATGCTGCGATATAAGAAATGAGATTTCCTTAAATAGATAGTGAGATGATTTAGAGAAACAAAAAAAAAATATTTGAATAAGGAAGAAAGATTGAAGATGAAAAAGAGAGATTATCCTGTCTGCGAAAAGAGATTGTTTAATTTGGGAAGAGATGAGCTTGAAAGGAAGGAGTATTATTTAAGATAAGCAGATGGGTTGCTTTGAAAAAGAAGAGATATTTAATGCAACAGGAACACTTTCAGTGCGGAAAGATATAACGTTAGATTATTTTTTATTATAAGGTAGAGGTTTGAAATAAGAATTGAGACTTTCTTAAGTGCAGACGTGAATATTATCGCTTAGGAAGAACGTAACGAGGTACAGTTAATATGATATTGAACAATTTGATTTTTACCTTTTAAAAATAGAGGTTAAAGAAGCTGAGGGGTTTTTAAGTGGGGAAGAAATGCAAAACATACATGCGAAATTTCGAGAGTAATGAATACCAGTTACCATCACTGTAAAAGTCATCGTATAAATAAATCATTGTTCGTAATAGGAGGAAAGACAGCATGTAGGATAAAGGATGTAGTTAGCCTAGAGACCTAGAATTCAAAATTAAGAGGAGTCTTGTTTCAGCCGTGGCTAGAGAAAGACCTGCACTGAATATTCAGTAACCCCAGGTTTGCAGTCGTGCAGATCCCATGTAGAAATTTCGCCATTGACTTTTGGAGGATGTGCAAGTCCTTAATGAAATGAATTATCACTCCTGAAGTGAGAACATATTACCTCAGTTGTGCTTTCAAAGCGTCGCCAAGCTTGATCAGGACAGCCTCACTCCTCTGTCCTTCCCGCGTGAAAACAAAAAGACTTCCATCTCAACTGTACTAGATAAGGAAACGACGAGTTTTCATGGGATAAAAAGAATTTATTTATTATAAAAACATGTGATCATAATAATCAAGAAAGTTTACGTGCATTCGAAGGAAAATCGATTTTAAGTAAAGCGACAGTGTGAGAAACATAGCTGGAGGGAAGAAAGAGATATTTTTCCGTAAAGAAACAAACGCACAGGACAGAGAAAATAAGATAACAGGTGAAACGCGAGAGAAAGAGGAGACAGAGAGCGTTTTAAACCGAATCACGCCCCACACCAACCCGGCGCTGAAGCCCTGCTGAAAAGGACAAAGGTTGAGCTATTCGCTTCCATTATCTGGAATAGTAAAGAGGTGGCGATAGCAACAACCTCAAACACACGTTATTTCTTCATCCACGGATAGATTGTGTATGCGTGCGGAGATCAATATTTGGAGAACTTGATTCGTAAATGGCCACACCCGTAATAAGCCAGAGCTCCAGATGTAGGGAATGTGTCATGATATGGATGAATGTGATGAAGTGTGTGAGCTTGCGAATATGTGGTGAAAGCGATCGGCTTATCTTATGACTAAAAATAAGTTTTTAAAAAGTAATCAATATTTGCGTGTTTCGTCAGAGCTTCTGTTAAAATCAAAACTATGTGATCATATCCGATGCGCTGAAGGTTAAACAATAAAAATTATTTGCAGTAGATTAGGTAAAGAAACAGAGACCCCATCATACCAAAACTACAGGTTATGCATACGACAACAGATTTCTCTTGCAGCGTTTTGTATAATGTTCTGCTACACTGTATTCAGATTTTAGCCGTAATGACAGCGAAAATTCCTTCGTTTTTAAGAAATTTTTATTGAACGTTGGCAGCGTCCAGAATCAGCTGCGAATCAAATCGATTGCTTGACTTGGTAGATTTTCATACGTAAACACAAGTTGTCCAATAAATTTCTGCAAATCCGTTATGTTCATCACGATGCGAAATGCGGCAAAAGTTTAGTAATACGTGCATTCATACTCACTACCATGCATAGGAAAGAAGCGATTAGGGATATTCCTGAAGGCTATGATACTTCAAGCAAATCGAAAGCCTCCAGCCATAAGAAGTCCGCATTGTTGGAGCAATGTAGGACGGTAAGTAAGCCTTTCAGATTGATACAAGAAAAGGGATTCCGTTGTGAATGAAAGGATTCTTGCTTACAAATTACGAAAAGGGCCTTGCGGTAATGGTGGTAGCGAGAATATTGTACCCCTCTGAAAAATAAAATAAAAGTAAATTTTATCTATCTAATTATCTATCTATCTATTGCTTTGTTTGTATGTGCGATTGTGTGTTATGCCGTAGCCTCTTCCAACAATTGAATGCTTCAGTGTAATTGTTCATGAATGAATATATATTGAGTTATTGAGGTAGCAATTTATTTTTGTTTAAGAACGTTGCTTCTCTTCTCTTCTCCCAAATCGTCCTCCATTCTTCCCCAGTCCTCCACACCTGGCGTCTACTAGTAAGGGCATTTCTTGGTCTTGGGGTGACCCCCTGCATCTGCCTCTGTAACAGCTACAGAATATCTCTTATGTTATATGTTGCAGTCGTGTATATCGTCATATTTCAGATCTTTTTCTTGTAGAGTTTATGGTCTACAAATTTACATATGGAAAAATTTTATTTTCTGATTTGTTAGTTGCACATTATCGTTGCAATATCAGTGTAAAAGCGTTAATTTATTCATTTCTTAATGACTATTTCTATTTTTGTGTTGAAAACGCTAAATATTATAACCTTTTAACAGTCTCTCTCTCTCTCTCTCTCTCTCTCTCTCTCTCTCTCTCTCTCTCTCTCTCTCTCTCTCTCTCTCTCTCTGTGACAGCATATATTCTAAATGCAGTTACAAGGTGCGCAAAGGACTACCAAAAGACAAAACCAACTGACGAATGGTACAAAGCGTGCAGGAGAGCTGCGGTGTTTGGAGAGCGAGAGAACGAGAGGTCGGTATTCCTCTCTCCTTTAAGATGATTTATGCCTCACTTTGTTGGAATTACAGCGAACGAATCGGTAGGGTGGGTAAATCTTTCGGGGAGATGGCAGGAGGACGGCTTAAGAGAAGCAGCACAAAAGGGAAAAGAGTAAAAGAAGGAAGAAGGAAAAAAAGAAGAGGAATAAGAAGCTCCTGATGAAGAAAAGAGCGTCATGTAGAAGATGGATGTTTAGAAAAGTACGCATGAAATAAAAATAAAAAGGAGATACAAATAACGGGAGAAACCGTAAGGAAAGAGGAACGATGGAGAAGATGATTAAAGATGAAGAAGGGTCTAGGGTGGAAAACATAATTATACAAGCTGAGGTTTGGAAAACAAGTAAAAACTGAAAAAGATAGAATTACGCAAAAGGTAGAAAAGGTAAGCTAAAAATATTGTGAAAAATTAATGCAGACAGAGAGAGAGAGAGAGATAGAGATAGAGAGAGAGAGAAAATAGCTAATAAAAATGAAACCATAAAATGAAATAATAAACTAAATGGCTCGGAGGGGCACCGTAATAAAATAAAAAGAAGTAAAAAGGAAGGATAATTAAGAAAAGTGATAAATGAACCTGGAACAAAAATGCACGAGGGACCATAATTGTTACCAGAACAACGATCGTGGAATTCTGATGAAAAGGAAGACAGAATTAGCGTGAAGTAGAAAACGAGGCCAAAGCAACTTGAGAAGAACCAGGTATTGCAGAACACGAAAGAAGAAACGATCGTGGAAGAGATATTGTAGCGAGAGAGCAGTAGATAAAATGAGAAATTGTATTGTGAGAAGTAAATATATATAGAGATATGTGGAACGGAAGACATAAGTTGATGGGTGAAATGCGACTGTGAAAAAAGTGAAACAAGGAAAGGTGAAAGTGAAAACGAAGGTATAGAAACGGCTGGCTATTTATTATAGAGGGGAGGAAAGGTTGATAGAAATGGTAATTAAAGAGATAATGCCACGTTTGGACTGATGAAAAGACAGAGAGTTGTCTCTTATTGAATAGAAGGATGATTTACCGAGAGAAACTTATATCAAAAAGAAAATTTCGAATTAAAAAGTTGAAGAGGTGTCTCATGAAGAGAAGTTAAAAGAATACAGGAAAGATGGAAAATAGAGGAATAAGTAAATTAGACGTGGTGGGAAAATATGCAGGGGAATAAATAAGGAGGTAATAGTTAACAGGAGATAAATGACAGGGGTAAATAAAAGGAAAGATTAACGTATGACTTAGTTAAGGCGACAGATAAAGAGTGGTAAAATATAAAGCCTGATGATAAATTTAACAAATTAACAGGTAAAGAAAAATGCCATTTAAGAGCTAGTAACAACCTACATAACAAGTCAAAGTGAATAATGGTTAGGATGGAGTAAGCGGCTTCAGGAGAGGCTATCAAGGGCAGCAATACATTGTAGTAATAAGAACAAGATAACAGGACTTCGTAGATAAACGGAGGAAAACCCCCAAACCGCAAAGAGTGAGAGAAGGAAGTAAAAATATAAGAATTTCTGATCCGTTATCATGTTGTCGCCACTTTCAGGTATCTCGGCCTCACGCACAAGGGAATTAGACGCCCAAAATACCGGGTGATTAAAATAAAAATTAGGCTTTACTCCAGATTTTTTCATAATAAAAGATCAACACACGAGCAGAGAGATTAAAAGTTCTCGCATAAATACTTGGAAGTGGCGATAAAACAAGTCATTGAACTTTTAACCTTCCATACTTTTTCTTGTTTTTATTTTAAAGAACTCGAGCTTAGCTCAGGACCCTTTTTATATCTAAGGTTGTTAAAAAACGCTTCACAAAAATGTAAAAGCGGTGTTGTAATATTACTTGATATCTTTATTTCTTTATCCTTTACATTCTGTCTCTGCTTATTTACCTTGGTAGACATACGAACAATCAAAATTTGGTGAAAACGAGCAAATTTTCTGTTTATTCACTCTTGCCATTAGAAGGAAGTCAAGCGTAGATGGGTGCACTGGATAACCAGTTTGTTTCGTTATCAAACTATTTACATTTGAATTCTTTACTTTCATTTTCACAGCAGAGACATAATAGCTTTTAAATACTTTCATTCAACGTAATTAAACCATCCCAGGCGCTTCCACATCCTTCAGTCATTTCAAGAATAATGAGCTTCTTCTCATATTGCTTTGATATATATATTTTCGTATTCTTAATTTTACTCATTCACTTAGGCTAAATCATTTGTATATGTGTAAAGCTTTCCTTTCTCGATACTGTCAAGTTCCTTTGTGTCTTTACAGCGTTGATTTTTATCCATTTCCCGTCCCTTTGCATTCCCGTATATATTCTCTCTCGTCTTATTGTCTAATCTGTTTCCCTCATCCGTTTCTTTTCCAGGAAGAAATATTTATTTTTCCTCTTTACTGCACGAATGCCAAATAATTTTGCGCTGATGATCCCAGCCTCAGACAACATTTTTAGTTTTCTGTAAACGAAAACTATTGTGCCGGCTTTGTCTGTCCGTCTGCCCTCAGATCTTAAAAACTACTGAGGCTAGAGGGCTGAAAATTGGTATGTTGATCAACCACCTTCCAGTCATCAACATACCAAATTGCAGCCGTCTAGCCCAAGTAGTTTTTTATTTTATGTAAGGTTAAATTTAGCCATAATCGTACATCTGGCAGCGACATAGGACATCCCACCACGGGGCCGTGGTTAAAGTTCATGGACCGCGGTTCATACAGCGTTATACCGAGACCACGGAAATGATAGATCTATTTTCGGTGGCCTTGATTATACGATATACAGAAAACTCGATTTCGCCGAAGAAACTTCGGCGCATTTTTTACCTTTTTTTTTTTTTTTTTTAGCAGGCTGCCAGATAAGCAAATCTTCCAAATAGGAAACTTATCGCGCCACCACAGTGTTCCTCGACAGACATTCAGCCAATATTTTGTGCTCCTTGTGAGTGCATTTCCTTTTAGTGATGCATCATCCCAATGTTTTGTTCTAATCTTCCGGAACAAATTCTGTCTTCCCTCCTAATAATCAGGATTTTCAAATGCCAGTTCAACTTTATATTCATCCTGCATTCATCTCAATTTTGCCAAGTTTGTGTAAGATTTGAAGCCTTCGTAATAGACATTTCTAATCTTGTTACATGTTCCTCCCGGTTCCCATTGCGAGGTCTTTTTTCTTCGCTCTTTAAATGCTGCTTTTCAACTTGGGTACAAAGACGAATCTGGCTCGATCTTAGTCGTATTCATTTCGCTGGTCTTCAGCAATGAACATTAACTTGGACTCTTTGAAGGCCGTTTCCTCTGATCTTTTCAAAAGCATTCATACCTCTCTTTCTTCTCTTTCTTCTTCTTCTTCTTCTTCAACTTCTTCTTCTTCTTCTACTTATTTTGGGGATTTTTAGTTTTTGAACGTAATCTCTATCACAGTAATAGAGGAAACAGTTACAAAACAGTTGTTAGATCTTCGATATTTTTAAAAAGATATCACTTAGAAAGATGATCTCTCTCTCTCTCTCTCTCTCTCTCTCTCTCTTATTTGTTTGTCGTTTTCGCGTTTTCTACTGTGTAATTGCGACATCTTTGTCCAGTTTCCCTTTAATCAAAAGTTCTTTAAAAAATCGATTTATATTTTTTTTCCTCTATGTTGTGTTTTATTTGAGCGGTCAAGTTTCTTTTAGATTTTTTGCTTTTGTTCTCACAATAAAGACATCAATCAGCCTGAAATATAGCAATTATTGACAAATGAATGTTCATATGTATATATATATATATATATATATACATATATATATATATATATATATATATATATATATATATATATATATATATATATATATATATATATATGAATTTTATTACATCACCGTGATTCATATACAACCATTAAGCTACAAACGTCCTTTACTATCCAATTCGCTTTACCTTGAAATAATATATGTTACCCGAAGGGGAATTTTTTTAGTTGATAATAAGTTCGTCGTCTCGTGAGCTCGAATCACGGAAGGCAAGAACTCAGGACTACAGTGACACGCATTTAACCACACGGCCAACAAGTGAGGTAACATACTTGAAAATATATTATTTCCGAGGTAGAGCGAATTGGATATTAAAGGACGTTTGTAGCTTAATTCATATATATATATATATATATATATATATATATATATATATATATATATATATATATATATATATATATATGCGTGTGTGTACATGGGTATGAAAGCGTGTTCTTATGATTAATGAAAACGTATTTGTAGAATTAATGTACTGACACTTGATTGATTGTAGGATTGTTCTCTAACATAATCAGAATATGTGGTAATTACAACTTCCATTGACGTATGAGCACTATTTGCTTGAATTCCGTCATTCGCTTATATAAAATATTTACAGCTGAGAAATTAGAAATAATCAATAAAGAAGGACAGCCTCCATGTTATTTAACGGTGTTTAAGTACGTGTTCAGAGGTTACATACAAGCCTAGCTAATTTTGGAGTTTGAAGCTCATAAGAAACCAAAATAAAATGGATCACATTCAAACAACGTTAATTTCTTGAATCTGATTTGATAGTAATAAGAATTGCTCTTTGCTAAGATCTATGTTATTTTCACTTCCTTTAGGTCGAATGAAACTAAAATATTATCCTGGTTTTCCTCTTAACTGGTGGACTTCTATCGACATCCCATCGTAACACCAAATTTTTATTATTCGTGGTTTCATAAACATTCGACGAATTTTCAGTATCCGTAATCCTAGGAATAAATAATACCGGACGATATTCCCCGAAGAACTAGTGATTTTTCCTACTGTAATTCAGATGAAATGATTCGTTCCAATCTCACAAAAAACTAGCAAATTTATGCTATAAAAATATAGAAATGTTAATCCTGATTTGTACACTTCCCTGGCATTTTGGGCTCCTAATTTATCCAAATAAAATCAGAAGGAATGGCCCTAATAGTCTAATAGTCTGTGAGAAGCGAAGCGCCGAGTAGAAGCGATTAGGAATGAAAAGGGATTTGAAGCGATGCTAATGAGAGTGTTAGGGAATGAAATGGAATTAAGTGACAGGTCAGTGACAAGTGTTCCGGGAGAAATGTGGAAATGAATAGATTCCCTGCTGGAAATGAGGAAGATTTTTCTTCTTTCTTCGTGTGGTATGAGGAAAATTGGGTTTTATGTGCAACGGGGGCGTTTGGATAAAGTCTTAAATTAGAGAGAGGGAGAACGTGGAAGAAAGTCAGTGGAAATATCATTCAAATGAAAATGGTTTAAGTAAAAAATATGTAAAGAAGCCGTAGACCTCATTAATGCGACGAAAGAAAACGGAAACACAGAAAATGGTGGGAGCTGAGGGCTGACTATAATAGTCGAGAGGAAAGGAAGAGAGGGAAAAGAAAACGATGCCTCGTTAAATTTGTTATTACCTTTTTCCTCCCAAAGAAAGACAAGATAATAGGAGAGAAGCGTCGTGTTCATTCTGTAAAGGGAAGAAGGCTAGGAGGAGAAATCTGGGATGCAAGGGAGAAACTTTGCCCGAGAGAGATAGAGTGATAACGAAGTTAGAGACGGACAGACAGAGATAAAGTGATAAAAGAAGAGAATGGAACAGATAATAGAGAGAGAGAGAGAGAGAGAGAGAGAGAGAGAGAGAGAGAGAGAGAGAGAGAGATCCTGCAAAAACAAAGTTCCTTTTAAGTGCAACCTGGGAGAAAATGAGAGCACGACCAAAAACAAAACAACGAGATTATTGTTGTCACGGTTATTCGTGATTTCAGGTAGGGAATTGTAAAAGGCACTTTACGCTCAGGTGTATCTGATAGGAAAGGTAAAGTATAAAAGAGAGAGAGAGAGAGAGAGAGAGAGAGAGAGCCAATTTGTCAGACTGGTTGCGTCAGTCGTAGAGGCAGACCGGTAAAAAAGTTTCGAGAGAAAATTGGCATATAGTTGCATGTTTGTTGCAGAAACATTTGCCTCGCCGTATGTTAACTGTCACCGTGTGAGAGAGAGAGAGAGAGAGTTAGAAACTCGAGGGGTATTTAATATTATTAGTTGATCAATTTGGAGCAAGAAAATCGTACAATAAAAAATCTCAAAGTAAATATGAAAGGTTAAAGAAACCCTCAAGAATATTTCAGGTACAATTGTCAAATTCAGAATAATGCAAAAATAAATTTGTTATAAATTAGAACTGAACAATAGTTGCTAGAGCAAATAGTAATGTCAATTCCCTCGCTGCCGACGCTTACACAAAATTCTATTCCCGTTCCACTTATTTACCTAAAATATACCTCGAGAAATATTTTCAGACCTGAAAAATGAGATCTTACCTGGCATTTCTTCAACATTTAATCAAAACATTTCGTTGGGCGTCAAGGAATTCCACCTTCATACAAAAAGGCAAACAGACTCGAGCGAAGAATGTGAAAATTTTTTCTCGATTTTTAGGAAACTTCCAAAATGAGAAAATGAACGGCTATGCATCTTTCAGCAATATCTCAGCTCCAGTGACTTGTCCGCCGTCTCTCGATGAGTGAGAATTTTTTTTCTTTCTTTTTGTGATTTACATTATCAACCTATCATTTGTAGTTATATGTAAAAGAAAACTATTGAGATGGCTGTTTGTCTGTCCGTCCTCACTTTTTCTCAGGTCTTAAAAACTACTCAGGCTAAAGGGCTGCAAATTGGTATGTTGACCAGCCACCCTCCCATCCTCAAACATACCAAATTGCAGCCCACTAGCCTCAGTAGTTTTTATTTTATGTAAGGTTAAAGTTAGCTAAGATCGTGCGTCTGGCAGCGCTATAGATGCCAACAACACAGGCCACCACCGGGCCGTGGCTGAAATTTTCATGGGCTGCGGCTGAGAGTTTCGTGGACCATGGCTGAGAGTTTCATTCAGTATTATACAGTGTGCAGAAAACTCGACTGCGCCGAAGAAACTTAGGCACATTTTTTACTTTTTTTCCCTGGCCTTCATATGGCTAATGAGTAAAGTGTCCTTTAACTTGAGTGAATGCAGAAAGTACCGTCGGTTGTGACTTCATTGTGCAAACCATTAAATACGGGATTCCTGAAAAATACTAATCAAGATTCCTTTTTCATTCATTGAAATGCCTGCAAATGGAGGTATCTCGTGGAACTTAATTATAAGTGAGTTAGGGAAATAATGTAACAGAGAATAATTGCGTCAGGTCAGAAAAAATTAGACAAGGAATAAGGCATTTTTTTTTATTAATGCATAAGCTGTGAGTTATAATAGGCCATTATTAAAGTACTTTTTATCATTTGCAAAAGAGGTTATTATTTTTGCTCCTGACCTTTATCTAATACTTAGCTCAAATTAGTTTGTAATACTGGAATTCAGAGAGAATTGTAGAATAATTAGGTAGTTCCGACTCTTGCGCTAAAAGCAGTTCTAAAAAGATTAATTTAGTCAAATTTCGAGACATATGAGAAATGTCTTTCAAAATGCTATAAGATCTCCTACGTAAAGGAAAAAATTTATGAGGCGTTGAATTGATGGTGAGGAAAATTATTGTTTTTGATGAATAAAAACCCAAGATGTTTGCTAAACACATGCACTGGATTCTGTCCTGATTTTGAACAATGTCCACTGTCTTGCCTAAAATGTAGCCGTTATCTAAAATCTCGTAGAATTTCTTTACAGCGCTTTATTAAATTTCTTTATGTTAAAATGAAACAGGAAGCGTGAGAGCAGTTTGCAGCACTTAACTGGGCTCTTTCGACAAGTGTTCACAAGGTACTAGTGTAAAAAATAGTCCTACCTCGATATAGTAGGCTTTATTCAGATAGCCAAGCATGCCTACAGCTCATAAGTTAGCTTTCCTTTTCTGTTTCGAACTTGAAAGCTTAGCTTAGAGACGGAGCCTCATCTTTAAATGGAAATAATACGCCGGAACTGACACTGAGGAGAAGACTTTAAGGAAATTGTTTTGCAATTAATTGTTTCATGATAATATAAAAGATAAAATAAATCAAAGATAAAGAGGATAAGCTGGTAATTTTATTGTACATAGGATATGAAATTCTTCATCGTTATCGTTACCCTTACTTTCTCTAAACGAAATGGAAGCAAGCGCTAGTATGCGCTCGTGCTTCGTTGGTCCTCCTCAAAAAAAGGGAAAACAAACAAAAAAGTAAGGCTCTGCAAAAATACGCTGTCCACTTTTGAAGGAAGGCGTCTTCCATCCGGTTAGCATGTAAGCGTTAAAAACCCGTCAGGCTTAATGAAATTATAGACTTTCCTCTCAAAAGCCCGGCGAGGGTTTTTGAAGAACTCTCGAAATCAGATGTCTTTCTCTTCTTACTTTTCTCCCTTTTTGCGAAGTTACAGGAAGCCGAAAAAGTAGCTTGCAAGTCGGCTGCGCTTGCGTTTTAGTGCATGAGCCAGCCTAGAGAGACACCACACGGCCCAAGGAAAACGAAATAGAGACGGTGGAAGTCAGAGAAAGAAGCTGTGTTCCATACACGATGATACGACGAGAGAGAAGAGGGGAACCCAGTGAAGGTCTCTGCTTCAGCTCTGTCTAGTGATGGAGTTTTTGTTTGAACGTGTCCCCACAACGGAAATCGAACTCACCATCTGAGTGTTAAGTAGCTGAACAAAATCTAATGATAATGTTTGAAATGAGGAAACGAAAAGTGTATAGAAATCAAAATATATTTACCTTTATATATATCAGACTCTTATCAGTCAGTCTGAATACGTACTAACTAGGCCTGTGAGCCACGTGGAGTACGCTGATGAACAAAGTTCCTCTTTGGAGGAGGTGGGTTGAAATAATTCATGTTGAGACCTCCTTCTGGTTTTGGATGTTAGTTTTGTTTTATTTTGACGATTCCTTTCGAACATTTACGGTATTACATTAAAAACTAATAAAAGTATCTTTCATGGCTATTACCCCAAAATAGTTCAGATCTTATTAAAACTTCAGAAGAATTTTTATACTGGCTTTATTTTTAGATTCTGTCAAAAGGGTTTTCGATACTAGATTCATCTCGCACAGCTTCACCTGGCAGTATTACCTGTGTCTGAGTACTAATTAAAACAGGTGGAATTAGTATTTGCATCTTAGCGAGCAACTGAGAGCTCGAAAAAAAGATTCCTGGAATCGTATAAATAGTGTGATTTTCATGTTTAGAAATGCGTATCTTACGGAAAATATCCTTACAGTTTTGATGTGAAATCGCTGTTTTGTCTTGATAAGGACCTTCTTCTGCTCTTATATACTGAAGAAAATACCCATTCTCGTTTTAGCTGCTGCTGAAGTTCAGGCTGGCCTTATTCCAGAGCGGGCTCTTGGTGCTGTTGCAGCCTGCGGATGCCTCTTCACGGCCAAAAGCATAAAGACCACAGAGGTCGATTTGCTACAGTCTGTTTCTCGATCCCATGATACTGGAACCAATTCGATGGTTAATATTGTAATTTGCCATACGTGCATGTTGACACGCGTGCACACACATAAACAGTTTATATTATATTATTTATATATATATATATATGTGTGTGTGTGTGTGCGCGTATATACTGTATATATATACATATATATGTGTATAATATGTGCATGTGTGTACACATGTGTGCATGCATCATTTATGAATTTACTGTAGATTTACGATTTATACATACGTACGTATAAATGTACGGACAGATTCCACAAAATTGCATGTGTACGTATAAACCACAAGCCTTTTCCCCTTCAAGCGTGTGGCTCCAAATGGTATTACAGTAAGCATTTTAGGGTTGAAGTTGCTGGTCCCACATTATGGCTCTCGGATGTTCAAGTGGTTTACGTGTCGGAGGCGCCTGGCATTTCTTATTGGTCACCTATGTAGGGCTCACGTCGCCAGAATTCGCTGATCGACTATCAGCGATGTCATAAACATAACCTGTTCTTGTCATCATATATATATATATATATATATATATATATATATATATATATATATATATATATATATATATATATATATATATATATATATATACATATATATATATACATACATACATTATAATATGTATATATATTATATATATATATTATATAATATGTATATATTTATATATATATATATGTATATATTTATGTATATATATGTATGTATATATATATATATATATATATATATATATATATATATATATATATATATATATATATATATATATATATATATATACAGTATATACTGATTCCTTCAGTTCAAGCATTTATTTGAATAATTAACGAGTGTCTGTTTCCTGGTCAAAATAAATATTTTTTATCTTTAATTGTAAATAAGAAGGGATAATTAAGGTCATATTTCGTTGGCAGTTTCTGCGCCCCTTATTTATCGTCACTTATGAAATGTGTATTTCTCTCATCCTGCTTGTATTTACTATTTATTAAATTCTTGTCATTCCTCTCATCGCCACTTAGAATAAATGCAATGTGCATAAAATCATTTTTTTCATATATCTTCCTTTTTATGTCTATATTTGACTAATAAAATTTAATGCCACTGACTTTGCATTGGTTTCTTTTTCTTCCTTTGTTCCTTTATACCTTTATATATTGGAATGTCGTTTTCAACGTCATTCATGGAATGCCTAACTTTTTGCGTTAATTGTTAATCTACCTCTCTGAAAAATTCGGGACAACAAAGATGGGGAACCATTGTGCCCGAAGACCGATTTATATTTAAAGTGGTTCATAATTGCAGTGTATTTGGTGATATTTAATGTTCGTAAGAGGCTTAAGGATTGATGGCTGAAATATTACTACCCATAATTTTGCCCTTTGACCTGAGTACTGTAATATATATATATATATATATATATATATATATATATATATATATATATATATATATATATATATTGATAGATAGACAGATATGTTATAGATATGGATATATATATATATATATATATATATATATATTGATAGATAGACAGATATATATATTATTATATATATATAGATATATATATATATATATATATATACTGTATATATATATATATATATATATATATATATATATATATATATATATGTATATATATGTGTGTGTGTGTGTGTGTGTGTGTGTGTGTGTGTACAGATAGACATTGTCACTTTCAAAATTCCTCGGTTCCCAGCAGACGGAAACGAGAAGTCAGTATCTTTCTTTGAAAATTTCACTTGGCTCTCATGCACGAGTCAGGCTAGATATTCTCTCAGCAAGAGAAAATGGTGTTCGCTGAGCTGTTGCGTGACCTGTTATGCACTATTTATCAGGCGCAATAGCTGGAAAGCACAGTCATTTCTGATTCAAAACAAATATGGAAAATGTAAAGCTCTCATTTATTCATTTCCCTGTTTTATTTTTGATTGGGGTGGAGGGTTTGTTTTATTTTTTTGTGAGGTTCTTTTATGTTTCTTTTTAATCTTTATTATAGCAGAGCGAATCGTGTAGCTGAATCAAATTTGAATAATTAACTAGGCGGTGCATTAGAAAACAGAACATGAGTCTTCTTGTGCCCTCGTTCCTTTCGCTAAAGGAAAGAGTGTACAGTAGATTTACAGTATCTCTGGGAAGTGTGAAATATACTACTAATACTTGTTTAACATTATTATTTAACCATGAAAAGTAACATCTTTTCCAAACTAATACGCCGTTTAATGTAGAAACCACTAGAAATGCTACAAGAAATTGTAGTAAGAAGGCATTACTTCTCAAGTTAAATTGTTCATGATTTATATTTTGCCCAAGTGCAGATTCTGCCTATTCCTTTGCTACCACTCTTTTTCCTTTCCACTCATCCCTTCTTTCTACTGCGAAGAAACCTTTGTGTTTTTCTACGCATAGGCCAGAGGGTCAAGTTGCAGACTTAGCCGGCGTACGTGCCAACCCAAGAAAAATACCAGTATGGATGGTCGCGAGGCGGCGTTCTACAAACCCTGCATTCATCTGGATAAGGCGTGAGGGTATTTTTTCATTCTTCTTCTCCTTCTCACTTTTCCCTCCTCCTTCCCAAGGAACCGAGGGAGTCAAGGTCCCGCACTGCAGTCCTGCGGGCGAAAAGGAAGCACTGAAATCCCACTACTGTCATCTTGAGCGGAAGCTCTCTCTCTCTCTCTCTCTCTCTCTCTCTCTCTCTCTCTCTCTCTCTCTCTCATACCACGAGACTTCGACCTTCATTTTTCTTCGTGCTCAGTCACCATTTGTGTATGTGTTTGTGTTTCAGATCCCTCTTCCCACCTTTCGTTGTGATGTTTGCAAATACCCAGTGGAAGCCCCCATGTCCATTCCTCATCCGACGTCTCTCTTCTTCTTCTTCTCTCTTTGCTCCCGCGGACTTCCAGGACACAAAGTCGAGCGGACATAGAGCACTTTAAGCTGCCGTCATTCTTCTTCTGAAATTATGATTGCGTTAGTCAAAGGAAACGAAGCACCGCCACTAAAGCTAGAAGAGTTTTTCCTTTCTTTTTTTTTTCTGTCAGCTTAAAGGCGTGTCCTACTTTTGTATTTCTTTGCCTCTGCAGAAACTATTTTGTATTCGAAATATGTCGTCAGTTACCGCTTTACGTAGTGCCTCCTGATGACAGTTTATCCTGAAGATAAATTATACAGAGCGGCGTTTGCTCTCTCTCTCTCTCTCTCTCTCTCTCTCTCTCTCTCTCTCTCTCTCTCTCTCTCTCTCTCTCTCTCTCTCTCTCTTCGTACCCAAAGAACACTCTTCTGTGCCAAGAAAATGAAGCATTGCGTTTAATTTGGATTACATTATTAATTATCAGTATCTAGGTGTTCTGAACTATTACATTGCTTGAAAAGTGGCATTTAGGTTGATCAGTAACCTCAGGTGTTTTATAAACGTGAAATAAAAAAATAATCTTTCTTCCATATTCTCTCTCTCTCTCTCTCTCTCTCTCTCTCTCTCTCTCTCTCTCTCTCTCTCTCTCTCTCTCTGGGATTTCGGGCACGTCTCTGCCTGGATGGTTTGGGAGGGGTTGTAACTTACCATTGTCTGCAGTGATGGATCGCTTTCGGGAGCTCTTGATGAATCGGGGGCTGGGGTCAAGTCAGCGAACGCATGGATACCAACCAAACGACCACAAACACTATTAGGTCTGGCAGAGAGAGAGAGAGAGAGAGAGCTAGAAGATCACAGCTAACCAGAATAAAGTAGAAATAATATGCATTTTCAAATACTGCCGTAATGATCCACTTTTCTTTTACATTAGCATTTCTTTGAAGTTATATAAATATGTAATTTATATTGTTTTTGTACATCATGACATAAACTGCGGCATTTGTGATAACAGGGTGCAATTTCCTTTCTACAAGATATTTCTCATAGACAGTTAATCAGTTTGTACTGTGCTTTTAATTTATCGCTTTGAAAGTGGTTCGCCCCAGAAATTGTACACAACTGTACAAACGCACGTGCATTGCTCACACTTACCCATGTCACTTACCAATATGTGAAATTTATTTTAACCTCCTTTGTAAATGTATACCGCGCCATTCTTAGGTATTTTCTCCGAACTGGGTCGATCACGAATCGCGCAGCGGGGATTTTTCCTGTAATTTTGCGCTGGTATGTTTAGACGCCCTTCCTTTTGCAAATTTACAGCTCACTTTTACCTCATTTTTTTGAATAACTACAGTTTTTAATGAGCGCCATTTTCCTAAGCTTAACTTCTTGACTTGATTTCGGTATGTAAAATCTGTTGCAGTGTAATACGCATTTTTTAATTAAAAATCATCATAATGATAAAGATAGAAATTTTCACCATTTGTATAATTACTATTGCGTTATTGTTATTATAACGTGTAGCATTAACAGTTCTCTTTAATTCTTGTTCATAACTCATTTTCTTACACTTCTCCTGTGCCCCCTGAAAAAATTCCAAAGCATGGGACCCTACCCTGATCCTACTTTGGCACAGAGCAGCGCCATCATCATATTCGGGGGACACGAATGGCCATAACGAAGTGATCTTATTTCAGATAACCTTCAAAACAGCCCAACTTCTTCCTCTAGCTGCTCGTTGGAAGGCAGGGGACTTCATAGCGAGTACCTTTCGGGGTTCTGGAGGGAAGGGCGCCCTCGTCGCTGTTCGAAGTCGTTAGCCTCAGCTCGGTCTTACTTTGATTAGGAGAATATATGAGTATGACGCCGTTTTGAGGGTGGAAAGGAGGCCTGAATCCGAGCCTGTTAATGAAAAGATTTAAATAATCTCTCTCTCTCTCTCTCTCTCTCTCTCTCTCTCTCTCTCTCTCTCTCTCTCTCTCTCTCTCTCTCTCTCTCTCCTAAAATAAGTAAAGCTCCAGCATGTACTGTATTGCGTTGGGGTTTTTATAGATAGATATTCTTCAGTACATGCATGGAAAAGGGAAAATTTATTTTAGAAAATAAATGTTCCTCTTAAGAAACCTGTCTTGTTACGAGGTGGCACAGTTTCCTATGGCTTTGACCTGGACGTTCAATTTTATGTGTAAATCTTACCTAGAAATATTGTGATATATGGATAGTGTAGCGTTAATGTAAGCGGCGACAAAGGCAGCATGGTTACACAGCGAAAGAAACCGGGGAGGTAGGCTGGATGAAACAGGAAAGCCGTGAATAAATCGGATTATCATGTCACAAGAGCATCGATACCGAAAAAGAAGCGTGGTTTGTTCATTCGGCTGTGCGTTCCCAGAATTCAGAGAAGGAGAAAGGGCGATATAAAAATACACCTTAAAAAGTTTTAGAAATAACAACGGCAGTAAACGAAGTAGAGATCGAGGACTGAATTGATTAGGATTATAAAAGTGAGAAAAAATTCTCAAAGATCAGGATAAAGGTGATGGAACCCACACCGCCATATTAGCAGCTAATATTTTTCTCTCGTTTAGTCATCTTTGTGAAGTATCTGTATTCGATAATACCGAGAATTATGTTGGTGTTGACTTATTTGAGTCTCATCTACGAATTATCGACGATTCGACGTTTAAGGCATAAGCATTCATGTCACATCCCTTGTGACTACAAGGAGAAAATTTATTTGTGATCGAGCTTAGATAAACTGTTTAAACAGAAGATTTTTTCACCAGTCTAACCTGATGGACAGACCTTCTATCTTGATGGCCAAACGCGTTGTCATGGATACCAAAGGAAGTCTTAAAAACTGTTAATGTATTCGAATAACGTTAGAGTGGAGAGAAATGAAGTTCGTTTCGAGTAACACAAGATGTGCCAATCTATTCCATCTCCTGGATGACGAATGACGTATAAACCATTAAGATTTTTCTATGATGACGTTAATGATAACAAGAATGGTAACGACCTTAACTCTTATAATGATAAAACCACCCTTGATTTAATAATAACTACGTGGTGTATATGATTTTAACTTGGGTGGTGATGACAACGTTCACGGCTCCAGTTGAGGTGATTGAATTACCAGCAACACCCTTTATTGTGTGACGAGCTTCCATTTGAAGAGGATGTGTGTGTGTGTGTGTGTGCGTGTGTCTTTTTCCGTAGGAAGCCGGGATGCCAGATGCCACAAGTATCTAACGAACCACGTTGTACTCGCCTGAAACGTTGTCAGTCTCAAAGGTGGATATATTCAGTTTAATCAAGCGGTTGGAGGACGCAGACTCTCTTTAGCACAAATGAAGAGCCTTTGATTATGAGAAACCTTTCAGCGTCAATTAGCGGCGTCATTATAATGGATACCGTGGTGAAAATTAAGACGTGGAAGGGCAGCAGTACCTCGCTTCTGGTACCTTGACATTATCAAGTCTACTTAATATCTTTAATGATAAGAGCGAAAATGATCTTTACAAGGACACCTTCAGTAAAGTACGTTATTGGAATGCTTAACGGGGGATCATTATTGACACAATTCTGGCTGCTTTTAAAGGACATCCCTAAGATGGCATTACTTCTAATAGTCATCTCGGTATTGTGGATCCGACCAAAAGCGTGAAGATTGTTGATAACGTAATCTTTTAAAATCTTACTGATCGCCAAGTATATTGGAAATTGGAGCCAAGATAAGACAGAGGCCAAACAGCAATGAACTGTGCATCGCAGAGATCAGGCAAGGGGGTCGTTGGAAATGGCTGTATGACGGAAATGCGAAATTATTCGAAACAATCTTCTCTTTCAATATTTGTTTCTAACCTTTACCATTCCCAAATGCACAAATGGTCTCTAGAATCGACGATGGTTGTGGAAGCTGTGACTTTGACGATTCTTCATTCGAAGAATGTTTAGAATATTTCCAAGAGTCGACACTTCTCCTTTTGCCTTAGAATGACATTAAGTGACAGCCTATTATTAATTTTTTATGCTTAACATCTACTGGAAATCTCTTTTCAGCAAAGAGCATTTTCTATAAATAAGAAGACTGAAACTCCCAATAGCAGTCACTTTCACATTCACCCCTTAACCGCGGAAGCAGGGTTGAAACCCTTGTGCAGAAAATAATCAACATTCATTGCAGGCTTATACGGTGATGGCTGACAGATAGGTACACACACATATATATATACAGTATATATACTGTATATACACACGTAAATATATCTACACACGCACGTACACACCCATATATATATGTGTGTGTGTGGTGTATGCGCGCGTGTGTAAGATATATGTATGTATGTATACTACATAAACACGTCCTAGTTTAACTGACCTGCTATCTCATGAGAGAGAGGAGCGTTGTTTTGCTTAAAGGTGCACTGTTTAGAGTTGATCACTGAAAGGAAGTCACCCAGTCAGCAATCTCGAAAATCGTATAAGGATTTCAGTGGCCATCAAAAAATAGCCTGTTAGAGACTTGTACCTTAACAAAAAAAATTGTACGTTAATTTGCCAGTATTTGTTCATGTGTTTTATTGGTTTGGAATTTAACTGTAGAATAATTATGCCTTGGATTGTTAATGCAAATTAAACCAAAAATTCTTTAACAAAGCCATTACGATATGCAATGCTCTCTCTGGAATGTGGTCAGGGACAGGCGGGTCCTTCATAATCAGCGTGAATGAGCTAAATCCTCACCGGTGAGGAATTTAGTACAAAGAAAGCCTGTTGAAAGTTGCATAATCCACTAACCCTCCAGAAGACAGTTAGTTGTTCAGACCAAGTACTGTAGGCCACAGACAATTTGTGAAAATATTTGAATGAAAAATAAACAGTTTACCAATGCCGGGTTTTGCGTCTTTCATTGCATGGTGAGAATATCCTTCATTCCAAATTATGATGAAATAAAAAAAATATCCGTGGAATAGGAAACTTGTGAAAACACCAAAATCCTTAATAGCTGTGGTTCAGCCTCATCATCCCAATTTACGTGAGAATCGCCGATTAGAAGCATTGGGTTAGTATAATGTAGTATATAGGAAGAGATTAGTGCTTCTTAACATATAGTTAGCTAACGAAGCAATGACCTTTGTTGGCATAAAGAGAACTTAGTTAAGCAAAACCATCGTTGCTTACAACTTGAAGAGTTTCTTTCCCAAATGCTGAAGTGATCTTAGTCTACGTAGAATCTGAGTTACATTAGAAAACACTTTAGTGCTTTGGTTTTAATAGCAATATATCGAATTGGTAGCTATCCTTATTTTACAGAGTTTATATTTGTTCAGTGATGCTTTATTGATGCAAGGTCAGCTTTACAAAAGCTTAAAGTAAATCCATGTACTCAAAATGAGCTTCCTTTTCTTAACGGGAAAGGTACGCGTAGCTCGGTTTTTGTACAGGTCTTTTTTCTACGTCGCTGATAAGGCTCATAAGGAAAAACTGTGTACATACGCGTCATAGAGCTGCGGCAACCTAAGCACATTGCTATCTCAAAGCACATCCGCCCCTCCCTGAAGCCCCCACGCCATCTAGGACCTTCCGAATAACCCTCCTAGGGGCAATAAGATGCAATATTGCGTAGCGAGGCTGTTACCGCCGTGGCCCTCCGAGAAGTTACATCCCAGCATCGCCAAACAATAAAGAAAACAAATCCACTTTTGGCCATTTGATGATCAACCTTAAATTAGATTTACCACATCACAGCTCGCTGGGAAAACTCCTCATAGTTTGATTATGGAAAGTAGTTGGAAGAGGCCTTGACAAAACAGAAAGAGCAGAGACGAGATACTAGAGGCCAAAAGGAAGAGTGTGAGGTCAACTGTGCAATGCGACGAACGACAACATCGTGTTTTAGTATTTTCAGTAAATTGTAAAGCCAGCCAAAATCATATGAAACAGTAAAAAAAATTGATAATAGGATACAGACAATAAAGTATATTCAGTCTTACCAGCTCTGCCGCCATTTTGCCCTCCTTTTTCCCCAAACTAACAAATTATGTACAAGTTTCACCAACCTTGGCTCTTTCGCTGCACCAAATCTCCGTATAAACAATGATTGTTGTTCACTTCTGTTGACCTTTCTTATTATATGTCATGTCCGATGTAGCTTTCTCAGCATTTAGATTATTACTCCAAACTGAATATGAAAACTTTCCATCAGTTTCTACCTTTTATCTCTCATCCTTATTGCGCATCCAAATATCGCTTTCATAAAAGAGAGTTGGCTCAACAGTCCATTTATGCATTCTTGCTCTTGCTTTCACAAAAACTCGTCTTCTCTTCCAACCCTTTAGCAAAGATCCCGGTAACTCCTTTGTTTTATCTGTTTTGTTCCACACCTCCTCTCACATCCGATTATCATTTGCTACATGTTCTATCAACTATTCTATTCTTCCACCATATCCCTGGCTTCCAGTTACCTCCATTAGCTAACTCTCGCTAATATTTATTTTCAACCTTCCTCTCTTTTAAACACTTAAACACATTTACTACACTTTGCGCATCTTTTCACTATCACGTATTAATGCTGCATCATCTGCAAAGATGATGAAGTTTGCAGACCGTTCTCAACAGCTCATCTTATCTCGCAACTTTGAAACTACATCTATCACTTCCTTAGTGTCTCATTATTCCAGCCATAAAATGACTAAACTGCTTTGGAGATAAAATTTACTCTTGCTTTAAACTCACTTTTACACCAAGTTAAAAACTTACATCTGTATATACTGATAAGATTTTACTTTCATCATAGAAATATTTAATTACTTTTCATTGATTAGTTTCTACATCATAAATCTTAAACATCTAAATGTGGCTGTCTGTAGGTTCACGCAAACCTCATACAGCTCTTTCCACTATTCTCATGCGACACACTCATTTTTTTTTATATAAACACTTAATCTGTACACCCTCTTCCTTACGTAATAAAAACGCTTCTTTTGGACAATCACCAACTACATACCCATTTTACCTACAACCTACACCATTTCGTTTTTTTTTTTTTTTTTTTTTTTTTTTTTTTTGTCACCGACCTTTAAATTTTAAAAACATATAACCCAACCTCCCTTTCTCATTCACCAAACCTGTCAAGGCACAGATTCACTCTCTAACATAAACGTTAGAGGTGATATATATATATATATATATATATATATATATATATATATATATATATATATATATATATGTATATATATATGCATATATACGTGTGTGTATGTATATATATATATATATATATATATATATATATATATATATATATATATATATATATATATATATATATATATATATATGTATATATATATATATATATATATATATATATATATATATATATATATATATATATATATATATATATATATATATATATATGATATATATATATATATATATATATATATATATATATATATATATATATATATATATATATATATATATGTATGTGTGTGTTATGTCATGTAGATACTACTGGACAATAAATAACATAGGAATGGTTATAAAGCACCATGTCTCAGGGTAAAGGAGCATCTCGCTGGATGGTGACTCCTGTAGGATTTCAAGTTATAACAATAACGATCATGGCAGGATGTGGGGTATACAGCACCATATCATAGATGGATACATAGATGGATTTATTGACCACAAAATTACAACTTTCATGACAGCAAAAGATTCAAAATTACAGAATTTTCATATCTTTCAAAAGATCAGTTTTAGGTCCAGTCAGTATCAAAGTTTCATAGAAAACGACTTTGTAACGCTGGGAAGCACTCCAGGAAATAATAAATTAATGACGAAAATGACAGCGTTCAGTTACATCGTTAATATTTGATAAACTATACCCACAACTATAAATAAAATCCATGACAACAAAGTACTAACATGAATTGTCAATGTAAAGCGCAACATCTTCCTAGTACTATCGAATTATGTTACGGGTGATTTTACATACCACATTATAATCTGGCATTTCATGAAACAAACTGCAAACACTGCAAAAACCAAACCGGTTTCACAGGTAAAGTGTTTGCGATCATTTTGCAGAAAGTGGAAGAAGTTCACAGCATATGACAGATACATGACACTTAATGAAGAGGACGATGAAGATATGACCCTTTGAGGAACTGAGGCGTTGTTACTGGGCTTTAGCTTATAGATGCAAGACACAGAAGTCTGCTGGGACGGGCGAAGACTGCGTTAGGCCAAGGGCTTTTAGGGTAAAAGGAACGTGGCAAGAAATATAGTTTTGATGAAAGGTGTATTTAGTTCATGAACAGAAACGTGTGAAAGTGAAAGAACGTTTATGTTAGAGTGAATCTGTGCCTTGTCGGGTTTGTGAATGAGAAACGGCGGTTGAGTTCGTATAAATATACATACATACATACATACATACATATATATATATATATATATATATATATATATATATATATATATATATATATATATATATATATATGTGTGTGTGTGTGTGTGTGTGTGTGTGTATAACTGAATCACGAAAATATGGAACGTGATGATTTTATCTTTATTTATATAAAAACATAACCGCTGTTTCTCATTCAAACTAATAATATATAATATATATATATATATATATATATATATATATATATATATATATATATATATATATATATATATGTGTGTGTGTGTGTGTGTGTGTGTGTGTGTGTGTAAGTGTATGTACATGCATGTACGACTGAATATTCGTTTCAAGTTAGTTTCCAATGTTTTTCTGCGTTCTTGAGCAATCTTATTTTCGTTATTGTGTTATGGCAATTTTAATCTTCCTCTTTTCTATACATTTTGCTGAACATTGTTTGCGATTCCCGCCATTTATTACTGAAACCCTGTTACCGGGACAACTGATATTTTGTTTGATCCATCCACCCTTCGTTTATAATCATGTTGTGTTCCATTTTTCCCTCCTTTGCTCGTTATATCTATGGTGTATCGACCATAGAAAGGGCATCTTTCCATCACTGCCGGTCATCATCTCAACAGTTCTCCTGGTCCCTTCACATTTAGCCGATTTCCACCCTCACAATTGGGCTCTTCTCTTCCTCCCCAGCTCATGTTACATCTCTCTCCCTACTTTGCTCCGTCTTTCATATTCCATCCTTAGCGAAATTTCCAACTCTTTCTTTCCTCTTTCCTGTCGTCTCTAGTTTTACCACATTCCACAATCCTTCTCACACACTCGCTTACATTTCATCCTTTCACCACGCCTCTTTTACCGTTTATCCTTACCTTCCTTCCTTCCTTTCCTCACACTCCACATTTTTTATTCTTTCGTTGACATTTCACCATTTCCTAACCTTCTTTCTTTACAGTTTAACATCTTCCATATTTACTCACTCTCCTAATTTATTTTCCTTGTTCCTTTTACATTGTTTCCTTTCTCTAGCTTCATCCCATACAGCGTTGTCCCCGTGAGGTGTCTGTAGGCCCCTCCCTTCGGCCCCTTTCATTCCTTTTACTGCACCACCTTTCATAATCTGTTTCTTCCACCTTCCTCTCCACCCTCTCCTAACAATTGATTCAACATTATTCTCAGCGCTGAATGACCTTATGGTCCCAGGGCTTGGCCTTCGGCATAAATTTGATACTCCAGTTCCATACAGTATTGTATTTCCCTTTACTTCTTTCATCATCCTTATCTCCCTCAGCTTCTTTTACAATCATTTCTTTTCCTTCTTCCACAGTTCATCTTCTTTGCAGCACAATATTTTTTTAATTTATCATTTCCTCTCACCTTTCTCTTATTTTTGTATCTCCATCTTATGCTCATATTCAAACCGTTTTTAACTTTATATACAAATTATCACTTACTTTCCTCCTTCCTTCACCCTCAGTATTTTTTTTTCACCTCAATCATTGACATTATTTCTCCAGTTTCACCTACTTCCTTTGCAATCTATCATTTTCTTTCCTCCCTCTCTCATATTCTATATTTTCTTTCCGTGATTTGCCTTTTCCTTTCCTCTCCTCTTCATAATTTTTCCATTCTTTCCATCACACTGCCATTTGTCCTTCCATACCCTACTTTTCATCCCTCTTTCATATTACAAGGATTTCTCTGTCCCCACATTTTGTTTCCATCTGTTCATATTTCTTGCTTCATCGTACTCTTATGCCATCCCATCATTTTCCAAACATTACATCAGGTCTTGCACTCTGCCCTTCACATTTTACCCTCTCCATTGGCTTATTTCTTTCATTCCTCCCTCTACACTTCATCTTCACTCTCCTCCCTTCGCTTTCCATCGTTTCCTTCTGTCTTCTCATTTTGCATCATTTTCCACATTTATTTTTGCATTTCATCCCTACGTACCTATTCCCTTATGTCTACTCCTTTATTATAGTAATTTTCCTTCACTTTTTTCTTTGCCTTCATTCTTCCTTCACAATCCACCTATTCTTTCTTCTTTATCTGATCTTTCATTTCGTCCTCCTGCTATCATTTTCACTTCTGTGCTTTCCCTTATTCTTCATCTCTCCCCCCCCCTACCCCTTTACAACCTTTGTCTTCATCTCCCCTCATATTCTCTCCGTTCCTCACTCCACACTCCTTTGTTCCCATCCCATCTTTTTTTTTTTTATTTCCCATTCACTTCCCATCATTTCTTTGTCATTTACTTTTACACTCTACCTCTTTTTTTTTCCTCCCCTCCCACGCCATGATTTTCCTCCTCCCATCTCAGTCTTTTATGTCTTTCCTCCTATTACGCTCTGTTACTTCTTTCCATCCTTTCACCGCACTCCTTCCTTCTTTCCTTCTTTATTTTGTCTTATCACCCATCCCTTCACACCATCCTTTCTTCCCCCCCACCTCCCTGTTGCCGTTCCTTCCCCAGCTCTCCGGCCTTTGTCTCCCCCTCCCCTCTCACCACCTTTCTCTCAGATGCTCTTCTCTCCTCCCTGGCCATCAAGATGTTTGGGCCGCTAGAGGCAAAGTGTTAGAGGACCTTGTAGAAGAAAGATACTAAGTGGCACACCATTTTTTAGTCTCCTTTTACACCCTAATGAGTTACAGACACTCCCTTTTTCATGCCTCCTACTTGAAACTTGGGTGTTCCAAGACGAACATCTCAGACCCTCTACTTCAAAGATCTGTTGTATTCCCCACTAGTGGTATTGTGCATCATCATCATCATCATTATTATTATTATTATTATTATTATTATTATTATTATTATTATTAGTAGTAGTAGTTAGTAATGTTTTTGTTGTTCTAAATGGCTTGACTCTCATCACTGACACTCAGCATATTTCACATGGAGAAGGTTCTTATTTTTTAAAGTGTTATTATTATGATTATTATTTGTATCAGGAGTAGTATTAGCAGTTACGTTAGTGCATCATTGTTTTTTGTTGTTGTTCACAATGAGCATATGATCTGACATTCGTCTGTAAGATAACTCTGTACATAATAGAGCTTCTGATACGCATTGCCGATTCATATGAACGAGTGAAGCTCTCGAGTTTCCCATCTAATGCCAGTGCCTGGCTGCTGTTCAATAAACGCATTGTTAATGGCTGCAACCCAATTGATAAGAATTATTTTAAGTCATCCGTAATGTGTTTAAGATTGTCTAAATTAACCATGAAATGTTTTTTTTATTGTCATTATCAAAATTTTTAGTCGTTGCAGTATTTGTTAGCATTAGAAGTATTCATAAAAATGTTTCGTGAAAATGTTTCCTATTACACCTAAAGAAGTGTAATAGGAATTAAGCCGTGAATAAAAAAAAGTTTAAAATGCTTAAGAGGCAAATCGATATTTCTAATTTCAAGTAAGCAATTATAAGTATAGACATTATCATTGTTAATTACCTGCCAGGGGTCGATAAGATCCAAGAATGCCATAAAGGGGTCAGTAGTCTCAAAAGTTCAGGGTCCCCTTAATGGAAGTAAGAGATAAGGGCGATGAAACGTAAGGGCAATGACTGTAGAGTTGAAATTCCATTTCGTTACGATTGTAATAACTGAACATGGTGAAGATTACTTCTTGTAAAGGGAGAGCTCTGTTACCAGATGCGTAAGGCATTTTGTTATTGAGTTACTGCTGTTTTCCCTGTTTTACATTAGCTCGTGCTTTGCAAGGAAAATTTGCTTCCAAGGTATTGGTAACAAGTAGTTCAAAATGAGTCGAGATTGTGTAAAGACTGCAGGAGGTACAAATAAACGACATCGGAAATTCAGAATGTGCAGAAAATAATAGTAAAACATCATTTATAGCCAAAATACTTAAATATATGTGCCCGTATGCATTATATGCGTTATATGTATATGTGTAATTTCACATTAAAAGGAGAAACTTTGAACGAAAACCCACATTTGTTACTGGTAGAAGGTTGAAAGATACCGTGAAGCTTTGTGCATGCACTGAACTGTTGCCATGGATTTCCCTTCCGATGTCATAGTCTTTAGGAAGTTTATAAATTCTGAAGTTTTTAGAAAAGTGGGTTTTAGTTATATATTTGAACCATGATATTCGAAACTCATTTTCTACTTCTACGAAGATCCTTCCGTTGAAAACAAGAGCGAGCCAGTTTCTTCCGTGACCTGCGAGTCGATAACATCGTCATTCAGCGACAGCCCCTTTAGAACTTTTTGTTGATATAAAGCGATAATGAGTCGTTTGGAAAGAATAAAAGTTCAGGCTAATTACAGTATAGCAGCATTTTTACCCATTTAGGCAGAACAATACGGACATCTCTAAGGACATCTTGGAGTATAGACTCTTCTGTTCCCACTCCCCACTTATCCCTTATCTGACCCCCACCTTCCTCCCTTACACAGCCCCCCACGTACACATGCTTTCGAAGAGCATAAGGGCTGGCCAGGGAGGTCTTTAGCTCAGACACAATGACGGTCAGAAACTGTGTTAAAGGGTGGAGGTGAACTACACGCACACACATGCATGCAAGGGGAAGGAGAGAGAGAGAGAGATAATGAACAGAGTTGGGAAAATCATTGCTAAAGAATGTTTAATAATCTGAAAGTAGGACGCCCAAAAATGCGAGAAATGAAGAAATATTAACCAGGAAACACAAAAGACAAGAAAATGTCAAAACAGTTAGGATAAAGAAAGAAAAATACACAAGCAATGGAAAAAATGGGAGAAATAAAATAAAATAGATGCAAGCTCCACAGAATTTACAACGATAAAATTATTTGAACATAAGAACAAGAATGAAAACCCAGAAAATAAAGGAAATGAATAACGGAGAAAGGAACAACAAATAAATGCAGAAAGAAATAACATAAAGCGGAAATGAAATGATAAATAAGTGAAGAGAGAAGACCCCCAGAAATCTGAAGAGAAAGAGGAAGGAGGAAATCTTCTAAACTTTTGCAATTAAGATTACAATAAACAACGATCTTCCCTTAAGGGAGCCAACTAGGTTTGCAGGGCGGAGATTGATAGGAGGACGACTACGGAGGAGTATCACAGATAGGGTTGGTTAGTTTAGCTTTCCTCTCCTTAGCAACAACTTGAACTTTTTTGTTATCGTTTCCATTCTTTATTTCAGTTCTTTTGCGGATTTTATTTGAATGTTTGTGTCCCTCGTGCTGAACACTTTTCCCTGGAAATGATGTTAAAGTAATGCCTTAACCGGCTAATGGTCTACTTAATTCTGCATGGTATCAAAGAATGTTTTTCTAATGGTTCAGCATTAGAATCCTTTTCGTTCACTACAAAGCAGCTACAGAGCCAAGGCATTTTAAGCAATTTATCTCATATGGAGTGACTCTTAGACGTATTTAAAGGAAGTATAAATGACATATTTCGAAGAGTGTGTATGGGCCAAGACTGGTAAGGAATGAGTGAAAGATAGAGTTTGAATCTGCCTTGCTGGGTTTGGAGAGCTTTAAAGAGAAGTTGTGCTACTGATTAAAATGAAAAGGTTGGAGTCAAGGAAGGAGGTGACGTTGTCAACAGATAATTATGGGATTTCAGTATAATGGGATTGGAGAAAGTCGTGAGGAAATGAGCTATGAATGAGCCCTGATTGTTGGAAATACATGGTTTCCAGACAAAAGTTTTCACAAGCATACCATGGAAAAAGAAAATGGTGAAGAAACTAGTTTGTTGGATTATGTATTAGTGCAGAGTAGATGGAAGTGCAAGTCGATGAAGCAATGTCGAAAAGAGGGGTAGCTGAAGGCATATCTGATCATTATTCGAATGAATAAGGGTAAGAAATGTGGAGATGCGTAAGAATGGTAAAAAGATAAGTGTCGTTGAAAGACTAGGCCAGAGTTTTTTGAGATGGGTAGTCCGTCTGGTAAGAATAGGGAATAATAAAACGGGTGAGGACAGAAGGAAGGAGGGAAAGACCTAGAAAGTGCGATACAAATGTGCACGCCATTATAAGTCCATTTCCTAATGGTTCTTCACCGTTATGCTGCCGAAGCTCCTTTATAAGTGCTTCCGTTTATTGCTTTCTTTTTATCTCTTATTTATCTATCAACAGTTCTTTTCACTAACAAGCCCACGGGTGGAAGTGGAATGAATTGCAAACAAGAACTTAAATATGCCAGTGATCAAGTTTCTGCTCAAAATTGGTGGTTATGGTGACGGTAGAGAAATTTACAGATAAGCTTTTTCTTTATTTGGCTCTTTCTTCAAGCTGCTAGCAAAATCAGTCCAAGTTAGACTGCTGTACTCAGGAAAGACACCTTAAGTAATGATCATAAGGCCAGATAATTAATGTGCATCGAAAAACTGATAAAAAGAGATAGAATTTATACCTGCTAAAGCTCTTACCAAATATCCAGATAATTCGTTAACATGGAAGTAAGATAACTGAATTAGCTGATCTGAACTGACGTTTCTAAGGAAAGATGACATGAAATCTATGAATGCCAACTGTGAGGAGCATTTTTTTTAGTTACGTTTAAATCTACATACTTAATTAGCTCTAAAACATGGAAAAATGTTACTTAACGGTAAGGACATCTAAAACATATGATTCGCTCAAATTCAGGTTCGCAATGAGGATTTAGTTTATGACTGAGTAACAGGATCTTATACTTACTTGGAAAAAGAAAATGAATTATAAGAGCGAATTCTAGCATTAATCAGCCACTGAAATTCATTTTTCCTACAAAAATTTGTTGTCTTTGAAAAGAAAAGGGACGTGTCCTCACTTCCAGGTAAATGAATAAAATCTCATTTCCTTCTCTTTTCCTTCACCGTCGTCGTCTTCTTCTTCTGTACGAAGACATTTATCCGGTCGTAGGTCCTCGAAAGTTCATCTGGTCATTCTTAAAGAGAGAGAGAGAGAGAGAGAGAGAGAGAGAGAGAGAGAGACCCACTGGGCCCCAATCTCGACAGCATTTCAAACAGTGATCGAGCGAAAGAGCCTTCGCAGTCTACGAGTTAAAAATGCACTCAAGCAATGTAAAACAAGATGGCACTTGAGCGCCTAAAGAGTCCAAAAAAGTGTGACAATATCCCTTGCTGTACAAAAGCTCCAGCTGAAGTGCTTCAAGTTATTTTTCGCCTGGTCTCCCCGGGCGCTGTCGGATTTAAAATGGGAAGATGGCTGCATTAACGGAACAAAAGACCATGAGAGAGGAAGAGAGAGGGTGAGAGAGAGCAGAGAGTGAGGAAGAGAAGGTAATTTGCAAAGGAAGAATTTGCTGACCTATATGAAGATCTAAGAGACAAAATGAGTTACAGGATGGACTTTTAACATAAAAACTGATAGTAGTGTTTACTTAGTTTTTCAGTTTTCTGTAAAAGAAAGCTATTGAAATGCTTTGTCTGTCCGTCCGCACTTTTTCTCTCTGCACTTTTTCTCTCTGCCCTCAGATCTTAAAAACCACCGAGGCTAGAGGGCTGCAAATTGGTGTGTTGATCATCCACCCTCCAATCAATCAAACATACCAAATTGCAGCCCTCTAGCCTTAGTAGTTTTTATTTTATTTAAGGTTAAAGTTAGCCATGATCGTGCGTGTGGCAAAGCTATTGGAAAGGCCACCACCGGGCCGTGGCTGAAAGTTTCACGGGCTGCGGTTCATACACCTAAAGGTAGATCTATTTTCGGTGGCCTTGATTGTACGCTGTACAGAAAACTCGATTGCTCTGAAGAAACTTCGGCGCATTTTTTACTTATTTATTGCCTTCAGTGCTTGGCCATGACTGAAAGAAATTCGGATCTCCTGAGTAATTATTATTCCTGCCGTGTAATTGTTGAGCTTCAGAACCATACATTGTTACCATTCACTTCCATTGATTGTTGAAGTGGCATTATTCTACTAAATTTAACTCTCTTTTGTAAGTCGTGTAGTCCTTTGACAATGAAACTATCTGCGTTGGAAAAGGATTGAAATCTTTTACAAGTAGGACACTCACTTTGCAATGGAATTCAACTTGTTGGAACGAAGCTGAACCTTTTTTCAAGTACTGTGGTCATTTAGCAATGAAGCACTGCACTGGAGCATTGTCGAAGTTTTCACAAAAGAATGAAATTACTCGTTAATGAAACTCTCTATGTTGGAGGCAGTTTGAACTCTTCCAAGCAGGGTAGTCATCTGGGAATTTGGAGTACCTATTTGCATCTGAAAAAATTGTACTTTTTTAAGTTTATCGGGTACCTTGGAGTAAAATTATCTGCGCTGGAACAGCTGTCTGGTTTGCAGCCGGCTGAACTCCTTTACATTTATTGTGGACACTTGTCATTTAAACTATCAGACCTATAACGAAACTTACCTGTTTTTCACACCGTGTAGCCAATTTTCAATGGTACTGTCTGTGTTGGAAGATAGATGAGTTTTTTTTTTTTATTTACATAGTCTCTTGGAAATTAACCAAGTCGGAAAAATATTAACCAGTTGTTAAGTCTCCTGTCAATGGAATTATTTGTTGAAACAAATCGTAACTTCTTCAAGTGCAGTGGTCACTTGGCGACAGAACAGTATGCGTTGAAAGTTGAATTCCTTTTCAAGTGTTGTAGATGATAGGCAATGGAACTTTCTATGCCAGGACAAAGCTGAAATCTTTTCCAAGTGGCGTAGTTACTTGGTAACAGAACTGTCAGTATTAGGACGAAGCTGAATCAATATTCTTCTGGTTAAATCACATGGCGATGAAATTATCTTTTTGGCAAAATTTTGTACTCTTTTCCATGTTGCATATTCTACTATCTGTTGAACTATCTATGATGGAAGGCACTATTTTCTTCAAGATGGAAACCAAGAGACAGTTAAACTATCGCCCCTGAAATAAGTTTCTCTTTTTCAGGAGTTATAGTAACTAATCAGTGTAATTATCTGCGCTGGAACTTTTGCGCTCTTTTCCTGCACTATTGTCACTTGCCGTTAGATGCATCTGTTTGAACAAAGTGTTATCACTTGACGATTGAACTATCCACATTAAAGTGAAGCGGAGGTTTGTGTTCTTTTTTCATGTTGGCACTTGGCCATAGAATTATCATGTCAGCTGAAATAATGAAACAAAGCAGACTTTTCTACAAGTGTCGTAATTACTTGACAGTGGAATTGCTTGCTTTGGAGCAAAGCGTCCGAATAATGATCCACTCTTTTTCAGGAGGTGCAGTTCCTTGGTAACTGAATTCACTGCTTTGGAACAAAGATGAACTTTTTTACAGTTGCATGGTTACTTGGCGATGAATTAACTATGCTAAAACAAGTCTGAACTCGTTTTCAAGTATTATGGTTACATTTCACAGGAACTGGCTCACTTGGAAATAAGATCACCTGACTTTGAAACAAAGCTGGAATTTTTACAAGTATTTAGGTTCGTCGGCAAATAAAATATTTGAACTGGAACAAATGTGAACACTTTTTGAAGGAGTGAAGTTACTTGCCAATGGAAGTTATTTTTGTCGGAACAACGAAGCACTTATTTTCAGTTTTTGTCACATGGCAAGTGGACTGTCTACACTGAAACTTAGTTGTAGTCTTTCGAGTGGTGTGGTCACTAAAAATCAAACTATTTTCATTGGAACAAAGCCGAGCTCATTTTTAAACAGTGTAGTCACGTGATAATGTATCTTCACATTCGAACAAAGTTTATTTCTCTTACAAGTGTGAGAGTCAACCTGCAACGGGCCCATTTATAAGGTCATTTGCCATTGGAACTGTTTTGCGTCTGAATAAGGATGACGACTTTTTCAAGTGTTGTAAACACTTGGCAATGGAACTACGGGCATTAGGGCAAAGTTGAATTTTTTCCATGTGGTCTATTGCTGGCGTTGGAACTATCTAGCTTGGTACAAAGCTGATTTGGTAAGTTGTGTAATTGCGCAACATCAGGACTACCTACTCTGTAACAAATCTAGAACTTTTTCAAGTATCCGGGCATTTGGCTGTGGAATTATCTGCCTGTAAATTGTTCGATAATGAAACTCCCTGCGTTGGAACAACGCTAAACTCTACTTTACTTCAGGATCAAAGTGAAACTCTTATTATTTCATGTGATGTATTCGCTTGGAAATTGAATTACGTGCGTTGGAACAAACGTTTATCAGTTCGGTCGATGTTAAGTCAAATGGTTTGGTTAGAGAAGATTGCCTACAACATAAAAAAAAAATCGTCTATTCTGTCTTCTTAAAAGAATAAAGGGTATGTCTTACGAGGATCATATTAGTAATTGATAATAATAACTATTGTGTACGATTGTAAATGATATTCCCTGGTCAAAATATTTACATTTTGACAATACCACAACTATTTTTGTATTTAGAGTATTCAGGTTTGTTTTTCACGATTCATGCTGAGTCTCAAGAATTTAAAACTTTAATGTCTTCTCTCACTTTACCTCTAAAACAATTCCTGTTTCCCTTTCTCAGTTTGAATGCACAATTCTGTCGATATAATTTTTTTGAATGTGTTTCGATTTTAGCCTGCCAACCACATGTTCCGATAATTTTGAAATACAAACAATAGAGGTAATGTTTATAAATCATTACTTATTTGTTAACATTAAAATCCTAATTGTTGTTAGCTGTAATGATAACATTAATTATAACAACCCTTATACTTGTGTTTTTATATTGTTTTTAGTACAGTATTACCAGGTTAATCTAAAACATTTCCTCAGTATGTAAAGGACCTTTAAATTTTATTGTTCTTCAGTTTTACTCTTAGAAAGCTTCCTATTAAGATGCTAATGAAAAAGAAAGATAAAATTGCTTTCGCGTTGATTATAATTACAAAAAAAAACCATGAATTAACATGCGGTTCGAATGACCAGATCTTTAGGAATCGTTCTTTAAATCTCTTCTAATTCTTAATGTCCGTTCTGGTAAGCTCAAAGGTTCCAGCTAACTCGAAATCCAACTGTTTAAGCTTTAGTTCGCGTAATTTTTTTGCTGAACGCAAACTACTTGATGTACAACATAAAAAACCTTAACCAACGCGAAAGAGCGCAAAAGATTTCGTGTATGTGTGCGTGTGCGTGTGTGTGTGTCTGTCTGTACTTGTAACCAATCTAGGCAAGAGAGTATGCGGTAGTGTTTGCCCGGAGGAAAAGGTTGCCAATTTGTAAGCATTAGTGTTCCTTCCGGCTCCTGGATGAGCATCACAAAAAAGCCCAGCCGTGCTCGGCCCCTCCAGCCTTCCTCCAGCGGCCAAGAAGGATCCCGCCCTCCACCCAAACTTCCTCCATAATCCCTTTCCCCATCTTTGTCTCTCCTCCTTCAGCAACCATGCCCTTCTCTCCCCCCCTCCCCCCCCATACCCCTCTAAAACCCACGTCTCCTCCCAAGGAGGTTGTCTCCTCCTTTCCCCTCACTACCAATCTCTTGCGAGAATTGCTGACAATGGCTGTAACACCTGACCGCCTGAACCCGCATTCAAAGGCTTGACTGATGTTCAGTCGACGTCGGTAGGAATCCCAATCATTCGGAAGACGCCCAAGCCAGAAGGAAAAATAACAATATAGAAAAGATAGAATAGTTTCCTTTCTATGAAAGTTAAAAAAAAATCTCAAGAAAAGAATGGTGTGAGGGAGTTAGAAGAAATACTCTTCGGTTGAAAGAAACTGTCGTTAACCCAGAATCAAAGTTTCGGAGACATCATCCTTGTTCCAGTAAAAGATGGTCAGAAGTATTTTGTTGATCTGGCGATATCTGCTGAACGTAGCGTCATCAGCCTGCTCAGCTACCCATCAATCCGGCCTCTCTGTGCCCTGTATGAAAAGAGGCAAGCACAGCCAGTGCAAGACTAACACGGACTCCTGCAAAACAAAGCGGCAGTGCCGCCTTTTCTGGGCCGGCAAAACGTCCGGCAAACACTGGAGTTTTATACTAGGTGCTGCTCTTGATGGAGTCATTTTCTTGCTAGCGTTTTGTAGTGCACAAGAAAAGAGGGAAAAGTCTGTATTTTCTGGCGCGTCCCTCGCTTTGACCTGAGAATTTTCTAATTCCGTGTATTTGAAGAAGAAATTGTCGCACTCCCTTTGCTTCTTGTTAGGCAAATATAGGAAGAAGAGCGCGGAGGCCATTGGCTTTTATTTAAATGGAGATACAGGAAAAAATGACCCATGTGGAACATTTTTATTGGTGTCATAATAAGCGTGTATTTTTACCGCTGTTTTGATTGATGTATGGTTGTAAGACTGCTTTTTAAATACTTATCTAATATTTCCTGGCGAAATTATCTGTAGTACCATCGGACCCTATGATACTTTTTCTAAAAGTCAACTGATGAAACGAGACTGAAATTCCGGCTGTAGAGTAAAACATCCTCGTTAGGAAATCCATTTAATGCGCCTTCGTAAGTTTGAGGTCAGAAGCATACAGTGGGAGTTCAAGGATGTACATAAAATAGACGCCAAGCCAGGGAAAGTCTAACATATTGGCGACCCCGTTCTCGGCGCTCTCTCCAGAATAAAATGAAATTGTAATGTCGCCATCCTGATAAATCATCTTCCTTCTCTCTTTCCCTTTTTCAGAATTATTCTCTCGCTCTTTTCGAATGACTTAGAAAGCTTTTACATTCTCTCTCTCTCTCTCTCTCTCAGAGAGCGAAGTCAGGGAAAAGAGAGAGAGAGAGAGAGAAGTAAAGAGAGTGTAATGAAAAAGAACGGAACTAACATATTGCCCCTTTTATCTTTGCTCTCATAATGGTTGAATGCGTCCCTTTTATGTTTGCGTAAGTGCCTGTACGTATTTGTTTTGATCCGTAATCGCTTGTGTGTTTGTGTGTGTGTGTGTGTGTGTGTGTGTGTGTGTAATCTCAGGGAGAAATAAAACAGGACCTAATCAAACAATTTTCTTTTCTCTTTCCAGTAACATGAAGAAGGATAATGTAAACATTTCCGCCATCTTGGATTCCCTACAAACAGGGTATGACAAGAGAATCAGACCCAATTATGGAGGTAAGTTGGCCGAATCATTTCTCTTCTTTGTAACATACGAGAACGACAATTCACCTTCTCACTTCTGAATTAGTAAATGCAGATGATTAAAACGATCTTCATATGTCCATAATAAGAGAATACATATGCTTTGAAGTAAAGGTAAAGGACAGATTCCTTTTTCGTGAAAGAATTGTCAAGAAAAACGTAGTTTTCTGTATTTATCTCCTTTTTGATCTTGGACGACAGAAATGAAATTTTATTTCCCCCCGGAGCGAGAAACGATACATGTCAGAATTTTTCCTCGATGATGACTTTCAAATGTCTTTGCTTTTTCATCTGCCGTTCCTTTTACATTTTTGCTTATACACGATACTGAATAAAAGATGATAGCAGCAAGGTGTGAACATTCACACTTCTTCCCAGCTAATCTCTTCCCTCATTAGTCCTTCCACGTCCTATCGCCGTTTCCTTCGTTCCAGACTATAAACAACGGTGTCGTGCTTTCCCAGCCCTCGCTCCGCCAACATGATCCATCCAGAATGAACTTGCGGATGCGCGAGATTAATGGTGACGATGGATCATGTTGGTCCGAGGGTGGCACACGACTCTTTTCTCTAATCAAGTGTTTAACTGATGTTCATCTTTTATGTACAGTATTATAAGCCCTGCATCAAGATGGCTACCTAACAGTGCTACGGAATTGTATTCATGATACGATAGATGATGACTACTAGTGTTATTGTTTCTCTGTTATTGTAATTTCCTATGTTGTTGATGTTGTTGTTGTTTTCTTCCGTAGGCCAACGATAACAGTGGAACGCGAGTAGGGTGAAGTCCTTTGCTTTGGAGAATTATTGCGTTATGTAAGAGAAGAAATGAAGGGATGTGGTTTTCTGAACACATCATAATTTCTTGGAAATAAAAATAATGCCATTGTTAACATGAAAACCGTAACTCATAATGCTCAACTTTTTGTTTTGGTCAAATATGGATATATTTAAAAAAGTAATCGCACTTGGGATATGATCATTCCAAATAAAGTGAATCTCACTTTCATAGGAAAATATTAATTTTACCCAAATAGGTATAGAAAAGATGTAAAAAAAAATTTATAAGATTCAGCAATTTTTGTTTCACAGACCAAACAATTTATCATTCATTGCTTCAATAAAGAGACCTGGTCATTTCTTCTCTGTGCTCTGCAAGTCAGCCCGTAATGAGAGTAATCACCCTACTCGTGGCGCACTGTCGTAGATCTGATTTTTTTTTTTTTCGAGCCAATAGGAGACGTCAGTCATCTATACCGAACTTTTCTCGAGGATGCTTGAAAGTTTCCCTCCCACCACTGTTACTCCTATTGAGAGTTGATAATAACAAGTGAGAGATTTGTAAACATTGTTCTTCCTCCACAAAAAAAGGTAAAAAGAAATACTTGTCCAAAAAAGTAAGAGACTTCTCCTATTGGCCTGATTTCCTGTAAGCGCTTTTCTTTTCTCTCTTCACCAAGATGATGATATAGAACGCCCTGATAGCCATCTTCGGCTTCTGTCTTCTTCTGTTGCATTGTCCATCATCCTTCCCGACACTTTTTCACCCTCTGCTCCTCGTAGAGTCATCATTGTTTCCCATAGGTAACATCTCATCGACCTTAATGTAGCCTCATTGCCATCTGATATTTTATTGATGTCATTTTTAATCATCTGCCGGCTAACTGATCACCACTGGTGCATCTTCCATTTCGCCATTATCATCATCATCATCATCAGCATCGTCACTTGTTTCAGCCATGTCATCATCGCTATGGTGTTCATATCATTGTATTTTGTACGTCGTTATCACTATCATTTACATGACCGACAGCGCAATTCTGTCAAACTCAAATAATTCCTGTGTGTTCCCGTGAGCATTTCCATCATATCAGATATCATTCACATCATCAAAACGGACGTAATGTATTTTTCACTTCACCATTTGTTAACATGATTCCTTCATTTCACAATGATAAAGGATAAATTAAATTTATTATTAATGATCAAAAGATGTGAAATTGGTGGCTAGATATAGGACGTTTTTCTTTTCTTAAAAGTAAATCTTACGCAAATAAAGAATGAAAATAGTATTTTTAATGTGCCAACTGTTCCACGATGATTCACATGAAAACAGCAGTACCTTTTCCTGAAATTACTTTGATCTTTGGTATCCTTAATCAGTGATAAGGAGTAGTAGAATGGAAGCGAAATTTTTTGCGAAGATTTGTGAGGTGTGACCTTTTATACCACATTCGGCATAATATTCGGCACTCCAGTCAAATGGAAACTAAACCAGTTTAAGGAAGAATAGACTTAACCGTCCAGCTTTGGTGCCAAAGACAGTTCAGTCTCCAGCATCTGGTTTCTAAGTATTCCATGGCTAACAGAGGGTTAGGCCTTGGTTTATGCTAAAATATTGTCATTACGAGAGTTCAAAAGAATATCATAGTGTTTGCGTTGTCTTGTTAACTTTCCCGTCGAAATCATGTTAAGGAATAAATTTATAAGTAGTCATCCTTAAGTAAAAGAAATAGCCTGTAAAAAGTCGTCAGAACAAAATATGACCTCGAAATTTTCTTGAACATCAAGAAATCCTGTCGAAATATTCTGAGAAATATACGAAATATCTACAAAGAATAAGAAACTGCCTCGGGATCCCCTTAAAGAAGAAGAAATTACTGTAAAGGAACTCTAAATACCAAAACTTTATCTTGAAATCTTAGAGAATGTGAAATGGCCTTGAGATGATTTTTTATGAGTCACTTTTATTTGATTTTCAATATCAACTCTGTACAAGATGAAAGTTTCCAGATTTTTTGCATATTCCAAAATATTTCAGAATTCCCGAAGTATTTTTAAACGTTTATTTTTATGTGGTGACAGAATAGAGGCGAGTTAGGACTTCAAGGCTTAACAAGAAAAGATTTTCTTTTGAACGTCTGGTAATACTTCGTTTAGAAAAATAACCGCTATTAGTAGAAGCGAGATCTTATCACGATCGTTAGGAGAACCAAGACCTGACCGGTTGACAGAGGAGGACAAAGAAGAGCCAAAGCCTGTGAGTTATTCCCAGATATTTTTGCTTACGGCGACGTTTGCCTCTCTCCTTCATAAGTAAAGGAAATAAAGAAACGGGAGAGAAAAAAGATGCAGAGGCCGGAAAGATAGGTAGCGTCAAAACTTATCAAGAATTTATTTCTTTCGCCCGTGAAGGAAAACACTGAAAACTCTAACACTGGTGTCCCCGGGAGAAGAATAACTAAAAATGGCCTCGAGTTTCGTTCTAACGCTCTCTCTCTCGCTCGCTCATTCTCTTAAAAAAAAAAAAATAAGACAAAATAGAAGAGACCGTGGCTGAACACCGGGAAGAAAAGAATGAGATGTGGCAGACGCAGTACACCTCACTCAGAACGTTTGGAGGAACAGGAAGAAAAAGGCAATGAAGGGTCGGTTTGAGCTGGCATGGGCGGGGCACTTTGTGTGACATGCAAGAGAGGGAGTGGTCTCTATTGACATGACGTGTAGTGGACAGCTAGAAAATACCGAAAGCTCCCCTTCCACCACCTGCCCGTTTTCATTTTGTAGCTTTCGGTTTTCCAAAGGATGAAGGGACCGAAGCCAAGTTAGGAGCCGAGGAAAATGGCTCCCACCAAAGTCAATAGAATGGGCCGTGTGTACCCGGAGTCGAGTTTGGAAGGAAAAGATTTTTTTACAAAGAGTGAAAATAGAAAGCTGGCGTATCATCTTCTTTCCGCCTTTTTCTTGTTGATGTGTTTTTGCGTGTACTGAGAATTGTGTCCTATCTAAGCTCCCTCCTATTCCTGGACAGCCCCTCTCACCACCAGCCTTCTCCTCTGACTAGCAAGTGCCACTCGAAGTGGCCCGAGTTACTGCCCTTGCTGCCAGGCTCTGTGACACGGGGAAATGCCTTCCTCTCCTGGTCAGGAAAAAGTTTTCTCCTTCCTCTTTGTATATTTACATATGCATTCAGTTTTACATTCTTTTTGTAAATATATCCCTTACATTATTGTATATTATATTTTATACACATATATATATATATATATATATATATATATACATATATATACATATATATATATATATATATATATATATATATATATATATATATATATATATATATATATATATATATATATATATATATATATATATATTGTTGATGTAATAACTGAAAATAATGCGAGAAATATTTTTATAAAATGAGTGTAAAATTTAATCAGTATGTAAATATATAAAAATGAAGGAAAATTTTTTATTATATTTATAAATATGTGTATGTGTTTGTGTGTATATATATAGGAATATCTGTTCATATATATAATATATATATATATATATATATATATATATATATATATATACTATATATATATATATACTATATATGTATGTATGTATGTGTGCATGTACTTCATCTCGCCCAAGGTACATACATATTGAATACCATCCTCGTTGTTTCACTAATCTTTTAATCAATCTCGACACGCTATTTTGTTGTTTATCGGCAGATCTACTAAAAAAAGGAGACGAAACACGAGATAAACGTAAAAGTCACACAATGTCTCAAAGCCTATTTAACGACGACAGCCAAGATAAAATAGCGATGGAGAGAGATAGAGAGAGAGGGCGGGAGAGAGAGAGAGAGAGAGAGAGAGCGTGGAATCTCTCCAAAGGATCTGAGAGACATAAATGGAAAGCCATACTTCTTTTGTTAGTGGTTTCGACCAAGGTATTGGAAGCGGTCTGCGTTTCTATCTGTTGTCTTTCCCTCATTTTTTTTTTTTTTTTTTTTTTTTTTTGAGAGCCTCTTCACGGACGTACGTTGACGGAAGAAATACCAAGAAATTATTTACATAGTTGTGTCAAACACAAACACATCCCAAAAGTGTTTCTTTTTCTCACAAACTTCTTTGTTAGATTAAGCTGGCCTTATGACATCATAGACATAAACTCTTGTTCATACGACCAGTCTGTAGGTCCACACCCTCTACTAAGATCAACTCTCTCTCTCTCTCTCTCTCTCTCTCTCTCTCTCTCTCTCTCTCTCTCTCTCTCTCTCGTCGGTCGTTTGCTACATACGCGTTCAACAATCAGAAATGACCATAAGGATGACTGAGCGCCCGCTATTTTTCATCAGCTTTCAATATTTCGTAACGCGCCAAGACATCGTTAAATATCATTGAATCTCCTCCGCGAACTTTCGCTAACGAGTATATATGCAACGGCTTTCCATTTTTCATCGTCCTCGGCATCAGCAGAAGAACCATTTCTAAGTACTGTCTGTAATCAATGGACGCACATCATTCCTAGTTTATTTTGAGGGCATAACCTCGCATTAAGGAGTTTTATTCATTCGTTCGGGAAGCCAAGAAAAATGGGTATCGCGGATTTTTGACATTTCGGGCAAAACATTTTTCTTGTTATGGAAAATGTAACTTCTGGGAATCTCGAATGACATGAGTGCCTCTAATTGCTTGCGGATGACGTTGCGTCAAGTTGTGCAGTTCTTCTGGTCACTTTACCTTGCAGGAATGAAAGAAAAATCATGGTGTGGCCAAGAAAGATAATTCTGTTAACTTTAACAATTTAGTTTGCATTCGACGTCTATTCACGGCTACTTCAACATTTGCAATTGACCTGTAATGCTCTCTTTGCAAAGTTGCAGTGAAGAAAGTTTGTAGTGTAGGATAACACAATTATATGAATATCAGTGGGGAAGGAAATGCCTGTAGTGGCCTGCTAAAAATCTTAAGTGAATATGTTTTCACAGTCTTTAGACATCCATTAAAGAGAATAATGTTCTTTCTGTCGTGGTTTTACCTTACTTTTTACTGCAGTTTACTCAGCAGTGGAGTTAGTTATTTTAGTTATCAGAATTTCCTAGAATAATTCATACATTAATTTTATTGGCGAACTAGGTACAACTGTATGAATGTATAAAGAGAAGTGTGTTTTTGTGTGTGTGTGTTTGGACCTGTGCTACTGTGAATTTATAATCACGTCTTTGGTCATATGAATTGTGTTTCATACATATATATATATATATATATATATATATATATATATATATATATATATATATATATATATATATATATATATATATATATATATATATATATATATATATATATATATGTATGTATGTATGTATGTATGTATATATATATATGTGTGTGTGTGTGCGTTTTTTGTATGAAAAGTGCGTGCAGTGCTCAGTCAAACAATTTTTTTTACTTCTGCTTTCTTATTTAACACTATTAAGTATTTTGTATTTCTTCTTCCAACATTTACACTGGCTAAGAAATGCATTTTCATTATTTTTATATTTTCTTGTAACTGAATAGTTTCTGCTCAACTTGGCGTAGCAGTTTCAAGCTCCGCAGTCAAAGAAACAAAACCCAACGGGAGCATTAGGAAGAATTATGAAACGGACTTCAAACCTATAGCTATTAATGGTGCTCCTTTTTGCCTTCCAAACAATTTAGAAGAAATATTAACTGTATATCTTTTCTTATGTTAGTGACCTTTAACTGCTCATAGGCTCTATTTCACATTTTTGGAACACTGTCTTTCAACAGGGGTTGGGGCCGGGGTTTGGGAGGTTCTAGATTTAATGCCCAGTGACTCTTATTTGGATCTGGAAATCATAAATATGTGTAAATGAATTCCATTCAGGAAGAAATACTAAATTTATTACAAAACTGATTCCAGCGGAAATAACTAAAAAAATCTATAACATTTGGAAATTAAGGGTTTTTTAATATTATTACGGCTTTGGGTGCCATATTGTTTTCGTTCACACTTTTATTATTATTATTATTATTATTATTATTATTATTATTATTATTATTATTATTATTATTATTATTATTATTATTATTATTATTATTCTGCTGACTGATTTTGCACCAGGACGAAATGTGATGAAATTTCATATATATAACACCTGATACCTAATATTTATGGGTTTTTTTTATTTCTATTGGGTAGGTCACATGACATGGCGGTCATACTGAATGTGCTGTAAAACAAAAAAGACTTCCTTTACCATAACGAATAATGGAAATACTTTGCGTGTATTATCTAGATGTGCTGACAAGTAAAATCTGTTAAATCAATGTCCAATTCGCATGCAATATAGGCTGCAGTGACCATGTTCATTTGGCCTAGCGACTAGAAAATGTATAGGATTCGAGGCTATCATTGTGATTTTATTCAGACTTGTGGAAAAATCAACTCATTTGCATATATCACGAGACCTGGCCATGTGAACCCTGTATGTATATTATGCTTGGCTGTCATACTGAAAAAAATGTGTATAACCTAAAATCACCTTTTTCCCCGGGACGCCTCAAGAAGATGACTATTTATTTTGCATGTAGCATGTACCTACAAAGGCAAAGGAAAGTTGTCCATTTCATATCAGTGCGTGAGCAAGTCACAGTTTAAGGCCTTGTGATTTAATCGGTATTTTGACTGAACGTTTCGTACATGTTGTATAACTAGGTTTATCATTATAGTAACAAAAGCAAGGTGTACTTGATAGTTTATGAATTCAGTACTGACACTTACAACTAGAAATGCTCTTATTCCGTTTGAGTTCATTCCGGTACCAACTAAACGTGTCTTTGGCTCCTTTAACATTGATTTTCTTTAATTAATATGTTCCTCCATTTACATTATTTTCCTTCTGTGTTCGCCCTGCCTCTTAATAATTTGATTATTATTATAATTATATTATTGTTATTGTTGTCCATTTAGATGCCTCATCTCATTCTGTCATAAGCAGATAACTCAAAATGTGCCAGAGGTTATCTGTTGATAAGCAGCAAGGGTGTTCAAAAACCTAAGGAAGACAAAAAGATAAAACACGTCTACTGAAAAACTCATTAAAGAATGAATAAATACTGAAAAATGAAGCCTACGGAGAAAGAAATGACAAGGTCGCACAAGAGTAGAGTACATTCCTTCGACGAATTACACCGTATTTAGAAGGAGCTTGTATGCAAATGGCCTCCCACGAGTGTCACACGCAGAAGGATGCCGAACCAACCTCAGATAAAGTCCTCCAGTCTTCGCCTCGCTCCTGCCCCCTCCTCTCTCTCTCTCTCTCTCTCTCTCTCTCTCTCTCTCTCTCTCTCTCGGTGACTGTGCTGTTGTCGCTGCCTCTCAGCTTCTGCTTCTGTTCTATCCACATCATAATCGCAGCTTGTTCTGACAAACTGAGAAAGTGAATAGAATGAAAAACAATGCTGGAAAGAAAATGGACGTGATGTACAGAGAAAGGAATAGCAATAATATTAAGAGTGAAGGATAGGAAAGTTCATGGTGTATCTTTATTCAGGGTGTATTCACTCAAAGATTATATTAATTCGGCTAACTGAATGTGCAGTTGTTGTGGATATTTATTAAGGAGTGTGGGGAGAGGGGACCAGGTGCCACCCTCATGGCTTTTGCTGAATGCGCGAAACTTTGATGAATGCTGTTATTTTTAAAATATGATTTATTACTTGCAAGCACTATGCCCAAATGAACAAAAAGGAGCTTAAACAGTGAATCTGTAAACTATTTGGATAGTTTGTACATAAAGGAATCTCGTTTTAAGTTACGGGCTGACGGCCGCACATTTTGGATGTCACCCGCCCTGGTGTGCACTCCTCAAGAAAACCTTTCCGATTCTTCTGTCTTATGTAAGTTGGGAACAAGTCGCTCATATCATTTGAAAACGTGCTTGAGGTCGGGGTTCCAGCTGAGCCCTTCAGGTAGCCCCTGGAACTCCGTAATGAAGGTCTTCATGAGATGGACCTCAACCTCCGATCCTTTTCCGATCCTGTCCGCCCGCTTCTTCAAGACAGAAACAGCCCCCAGTTCTCAGGAAACTAGTAACGTGATAAGAGGGACAAATTCTTTACCCATTTTCCTTTCCTCTCCATGTTGGGATGATGGTATGTATTAACATATTTTATATAACGTAAATCATAACGGTGCAAAATCTCCATCACAAGTCAAAAATCTAAACGAGTGAAATCGGAAAGTGGAAAAAATATTAACTATTTGTCTGCTTTTATTTACCGTGAATTTTTTATCTTGAGATATCCTTTTTTTCTTCGCTCCCTTTATTCATTCTTCTCTATGATTATTTATGCTTCAAAACACCAAGTCTTTCTATACATCTCCTTCACCTCCGATAGCGTCTTGCATTTATCTCAGTCATTTTCTCCCCTCCCTTTCGTTTCTCAAGATTTTTTAACTTCTCTCTCTGTTTGTCTCATCACATGCATATGGGGGCGAATACGTATACAGTTTATGTACAGTCATCCTCATTATATACTATTTGTTTCTCGTTAGAATAAAGTTAATAAGTCTTCTCTCACTTTTAAATAGTACAAGGTATTTTTCCTTCTTTTCTTATAGAAAGCGATGCCCTGTTTTGTTCTAAATAGTATGATATTTTTCCTTCTTTTCTTATAGAAAGCGATGCCCTATTTTGTTTTAAATAGTACAAGATATTTTTCCTTCTTTTCAAATAGAAAGCGATGGCCCGTTTTGTTTTAAAACATATAAGATATTTTTCCTTCTTTTCACATAGAAAGCGATGCCCTTTTTTGTTGCCGAATGCATCTTATGATCCTTGGTTTTAGGCTTTTCATTTCAGTAGGAGATTTCCGTATCTCTTTCCCGTGTCATTTCGTGCCGGGATTCAGCCACCTTTTGTTTCGACCAACAACAGTGTTCCATTATCATGATATCCTGCTGACTTCACGTATCCTCGTGAGCATTGTGGCATTCCCCTCCGGCACTTACTTCTTTTATCGACATAATTTAACTTTCACCACGGCCAATTTCCCCTCAGTAACCACTCACTCAGGGGGGCCATACAGAGAGCCGCGTAGGAAGTTTTATCTGGGGAGGGAAGTGGGGAAGTTTACAAATAGAGAAACCAAAGTTTCTTTTATGTGCGCCCACGACAAGGCGGTCTCGGGTCCCGGCGACGCGATTGGCATTTGCGTCCGTCTCCGGACCAGAGTACAGGGAGGAGGGTCCACTGCCGAGTCCGGTTATCGGGTTTTACGGTTGAGCGAACTGTGATTATAATGAAAATGACCACACAAATATTCCTAGAGCTGTGGTGCTGGTTGGAGTGGCTTCGCTCTCGGCCGCGTCCTTTCCTTTGCGAAGAACATTCAAATGGATTAGGAGTGGCCTCTCTTGCCCGGTTAGGAAATACAGCTATCGACAACGACGTATTTTGGAAAAGTGGATAACCATACACTTGATTTTGCAAGACTCAGTAGGCTATAGCATCACCATTTCATCCTTTTTATGTACACGCAATTTGGGCTCCGTTTAACCTAACAGAAAAGTTTTTAATACTCTGTTAAGCCTTCTTTATAAATGCGTGTTAGCCTTAACAGGATAATTCCCCCGCTAATCAAGAGGGTCATTTTCTAATTATATTACGAAGGACACATTTTGCCCCTGCCAAATAATTTTAGATTTAGCTTCAACTCCATCCGAATAATGCTGCATTTGCTAAAACATCTTTCAGACGACACTTCCTGTGGGACAGTACAGTCTGTATTAATAATTACATGAGGGTGAGATGAAAATAGCCTCAAGATAGCCAAAAACTTCCTTCACATCCATCTCTCTTACGTCAAGAAGTTGGCCTTCCGCGTCCTTCCTGGGAAGGTCCATATTATCTTTCCACGTATGTTTGCAAGTCTCCATCACGACTGACATTTATAGAGACATTTGGTTACCCGTCACATCAGCGTATCCAGACAAAAAAAAAAAAAGGAAGGGCGGAAACAACGGAGAGACACTTGAGTAAATGTACAGGCTTGTAAGTATCATACATATATATATGTACATGCATACATACAAATGTACTTATACATGTGTGTATATGTGTGTGGAGTGCCATATCTTTCTATATGCCATTAAAAAAATCCCTGTCGCATACAGTGGCGTTGATGTCATTCAAATACAAGAGTGAAGCGACCTTGTATTTCGCTACACTTCCACAATGAGGAAATCATTTTTAGATTACCATGAATCCCTTCGCCTCACTTCAGCTGTTGCGAGAACTTCTTACGTTTTTCAGTCATGATCTCCAGCAATATTTTTTTTTTTTTTTTTTTGAGTGCAGTTATTTCTCCTGAAAGGACTTTTTTCTGTTCCATAATGAAGACGTTGCAGGGGTGAGCTGACATCTTAGAATTCCATTTTTACGGTCTACTCATCTGTAACAAGAGTTTCGTGATTTGCGGGAGCCATCGTGCAATTTATGACTTTATAATTAATGATGCAGCTTTCGGGACGCATGGATCCTGTCTGCTTATTCAGGTTAGAGTGAAAATACGCTGCTTGTGTTTTAGATCTTATGACAGGAAGCAGAAGGCAGACGGAGTTGTAGCAGTAAAGGAACCAAAGCGATCCCTTGTGCAAAAACTTCGAGAGGACGGGAAGACGCAGCTGAATGAGGGATTTCATGGGTGAAGGCCAGTCGCCATGCTGATAATGAAGCCTCTCTTAGGGCGTATGCGCAGTTTATGAAGCTGAGAGGTTATGGCAATATAAATTAGGCACTACTGTGAAGAAATGAATTGGTCATTTATTTATATATATATATATATATATATATATATATATATATATATATATATATATATATATATATATATATATATTAATGTGTGTATGCATATATATACATATATATACATACTGTATATATGTATGTATAGTTTTGGATATGCATACAAGTAGATGCAGGCATATGGGGGTCAGCGAATGTTTATACGTAGAGGGTGCGTGCATATTGTTTTTACGCGAGAAAAACTTTTGCTGGTGACATTTAATAACTCTAGAAGTGGGCATTGGACGTGCTTATGGCAGGCAGGAATATCATCACATAGAGTCGATAGGGAATTTGACTTAGTGGTGACCAGTAGTCATTGTTATATTGCTTGCAGTCAGTTGCGAGATCGATATATCCAACGCCAAAAAATCTTCCCACCAAAGCAGTGGTGTTTGCTGGCCTCGTCCGCTTGCGTGACAGTGGGAATGCCACGACTCCATGAAGCGTTTTGCATGTCACTAACCCAGTCGAGCAAGCAAGCAATGGAATTCTCCACTGGAGGAAAATGATGGCGATCTTCTCTCGTTTCTTACCCAGCTTTTGTCCCCGTCAACTGCTGGGCGTCAGACCCCCCGTGATAAGGTACTTGAACGGTTTCGCCTTGTATCGAGTGGCCAGTTATTTAACATAAATATAAGAGTTCGTGCCGCAGTCCCCTGTTGTTTATCTTGAGGAGTAATCTCTCTCTCTCTCTCTCTCTCTCTCTCTCTCTCTCTCTCTCTCTCTCTCTCTCTCTCTCTTTCACACACACACATATACACATACAATAAACAGTAAACAAAATCATATAAAAACCCGGGACAAAAGCTATTGCACTTCATTGTGATCTCAAGTGCTTTGCAAATCAGTGTTTGAAAAGGGAATTTATTTACAAAGTTTTTAGTCACAGCTCTTGGTTACTATCAGAGTCCAGTACAAGAATTCACAACTTTAGTCACTTTGATTAATATTACTTCAATAAGAACTCATCTTCAGATGCTGATTCCGCGGCTGTTGACCTACTCACAGTTTTTCATGGACATTTATATAACAATAAAATATTATTTGTTCTCTTCTACCCCTGGCTTTAGAACTCTTCCCTTATCTTCCGTCTTTCAAGAGGGGATCTTTCGTTTTATTTTTCCCGTCTATTCATCAAATCTGCTACAGTAGATAAGGGCAGTAAGAACCATTGTCAAGCCATAGGTCTCTACAGCGTTAGGAAAAGAACTGGTGGTCCAGCTGTGCATCATTTTCATCAGTATCTTCAGCAAGGTTTTCGGGAATATACTTGAGTGGATTTTGAGTTCCCCTCCCCATTCGTTAAAGCATCATCTAACTGATTTTACGACAGAGTCGAGAAAGAAGGAAAAAATAAGAAGCAAGAAAAGAGAGAATAAAAAGTGGGAGACGCAGCGTAGGAATTTCATTTGTAAAATGCAACTCGATCCTTTGAGGTACGTTTTCCCTGGAGCGAGTTTGCCGACGCCTCCAAAAATGTTTCGGGCAAAAAGAAAAAGGAAAAGGAGAACTAGGGAAAATCACCTTTTTCCCCGGGAAAATGTAACTGCAAGTGTAAGTAATGATAGCAGTAAAAATTTCGCCCACCTTAAATACAGACTATTAGCGAAAACAGAAATCGATCTAAACATCTCGAGTATTTCCTACGATTGTGTTCGTCTGTTTACTTCCCGACTGAAATATCTTTTGCGCATGAAGTTGATTATTTTTTCTATTTAGACATTTTAACACATATACGTTCTTCATATATGTATATGTGTATATATATATATATTTTATATATATATATATATATATATATATATATATATATATATATATATATATATATATATATATATATTATATATATATATATGTATATATATATATGTATGTATAATGTAGACATATGCTTGTTATGTATGTATATATGCTTGTTATGTATGTATATATGTATATATATATATATATATATATATATATATATATATATATATATATATATATATATATGAATTATTCTGAAGAAGATGGCAAAAAGATTGCTTGACTTGTAAAAGTGAGAAATGTAAGAATTTTTAAATCTAATATTTAAAAATGGATGTATGCATGTGTGTGTGTGTATATATGTGTATGTTCCGGCATAACTCTGAAATGCATGGAGCCATTTCAACCAAACTTGGTACACATATGACTTACTATTATTATATAAGTGAGGTTTTAGTTTTTCCCTCGATTCAGATCACCAAGAAATATAGCGTATTTTCTCCAGTTATTTCCTCGCTTTAATAATTTTTCGCTCTCTCTCTCTCTCTCTCTCTCTTTCTCAAGACTTTCTTTCTTCCTTTAACGGTGGCGTCCGTAGAAAGAGCGAAATAGTGTCCAGGCAGTTGTAATTAAATTCTCTTTAAGGTGGCCTGATGACCGAGTGACTTGGTAACCCCGCCCCCGCCCCACCTTCGCCATCTCATAATTTTCTCTTGGTTTTTCATGTAATTCTGGAGACCGGCTCAGAAAGACTCGTATGAGACTGTCTGGTGTAACGCGCCTTCCAATATGCAAATACAAAGCTCGAGAAAAACATTGACAAAAACATTTATAACAGGCTTCCTTCCCTTCGTTGATTTTGGGATGTAGAATGGAAGTGTGAGCTGAAACTTTATGGCTAGATAAATTTAAAATGTAAGTAATATGTTGTTTTTGCGTATCCCGTTGATGTACGGATGTGTGATCCTTTACACATGGTTGTGCCTATAAATGTTTGTGTTTTTGAATGTTTAAGTTTCGTAAAAATAAAAAGTATAAATATACTTTTATGTTAATGCGTATAGAAGTATGTTTATGTAAAAAAAATGCTCTTACTCTTATATAGTTGCATTTTTATAGAAAAGAAACTTTGTTTATTTGCTTGAAAATACAGAAAATGACTCGATAAAAAAAGTTACCTAAGATATGATGTGGCAAGGGAAGCCTGAATATAGACACTCAGGCAAGTGCTTGGGATGTCCAGTGCAATGGTATGATGAATAAGGAAATAAAGAGGAAATAGATGGATATATAATTGAAAAACTGAATAAAGCTCGAAGGGGAAACCGGCGCTGAGAAGCTGTCAGCAACACTGACACATCCTTGCACATGACTTTCCGAAATCTGCTTGTCTGTCTCCCTGAATCGCTCGTGAATTTTGGAAGAGCATCGCAATCAATAAAATAATTTCCCACTTGATCGCTGTCTCTCCCTTTCTGTTCAAGAAGTGTTATGGCCGTTCAAAATTCCTTTTGTAATGAGCGTTACACTCGCATTTCAACGATCACCACGTTTCCGAACTCAGCTGTAGTTGCACCACGCGAGTGAAATGTTTTTGCTAAGATTGAATTTTCAGTATCGCTGAAGTGTAACGGAGTTTTCACTCTTCCCATCCCTACTTTTTGTTAGAAGCCGTCATGAGGAGCATAACTCACTATACTTATCGAGTCCAGCGCTGGTGAAAAAGAGAGCAACCGGAGAACGAGAAATAGTGAGAGAATGCCACAGTGTCTCGATGTTCGCAAGGAAATATTCAGCTGTGAATATTGAACTGAAATGCTCTTGAGTGGTAACGCAAAACACAGATGATAAGTATAGATGGCAAGCAAGAATGTTTGCTCAGTTATATTCCACAATGCTCAGGGCTGAATAGACTGTCAAAAATACAAAGGCTTGAGACGGAGAAATAAAAAGTTAAAAGAGTATAAAGAAAGTCTTAGCAAACGTGTGAGAAAGGAAAATGGAAGACTTGAAACCACTGAAAGAAGGTATACAGAAGGCAGCAGCAGAAGTCTGTTGTTTGACGTCTGGGAAGGAATATCAAGAGAGAGAGAGACATGGTGCATCAAAATGTAGAAGAGGAAATCGAAGAGAAGACAAGGAAGGGCCTTCGGGCTCTGATGATGGACAGACAAGAAACAGCTTTGGGAGGGATGGAGGGAAAATAGGCGAGAGGACAGAGGTGGATGTCAAGAGCAAAGAGGAGCAAAATCAGAACCTCAGTGCAGTATAAGGAACGAAGTAAAATATTTGGAATAGTGAAATGGGTGAGGAAAGATCAAATATATGTAAAAGCGCCACTATATAAGAAAGATACCAGTGGAAACATTACTGATGAGAAGAAAGACGCTGTAGAAAGGCAGATGCGGTACTCTGAATATTTATAGAATGAAAAACAGTGCATGAGAACCAGAGGGTATTGACATGACCTATGGCATAGTGCAGAATGTGCCATCTGAAGAGGTTGGGAAAGCTCTAAGCTGTGGAAAATCAGCTGGCGAACCCTTCGTAGGAGAGCTGACCACAATGGAAACATAACTGGAAGAATTGGAATGGGAATAAGATTATGACAATGTGCGTCGAAAAAGTGCCGCACCGAATTATGAAACGTATACAGATAACAATACTTAATCATACGATGAAAGTCTGTAGTAATTGTAATTTTACCGTGTGTCAAGGTAAAAATCGTCACATGATGCGCTCAGGACTGTAAAATGAAATGTTGCAAGATGTTTATAAACCCATAGATGTGTGAGAAGAGCCGTGGTGGGGAGAGGAGTCAGAAGAAGGACCATGTTGTGGTTGAAGGGAAGCCATGTACAAGGTAGAACATTTATGTTACCCGAGTCTCTTCATTGTTCAGCTTGCACATGCTGGTAAGTGAGGAAAAAATTAGCACCCACCAGGATGAAATGGAAAAGAGAGAGAGAGAGAGAGAGAGAGGGGGCTTTATACAGGCAAGTAAAAACGTTCTATCAGTAGGCAGCAGAAAAATCTAACATATGGACATATTCTGTAGTCCACGTTGAGGAGATTCTAAAGAAGCTCAACAAGATACTGAGGTTCACTGCTGGATCTCTTCAGGAAAACTATATTTCACAAATGAGATGAATCATGTGATGAGTGATGAGGAGAGAAGATGAGCAGTCAATCATAGAAGTCTTAGATAAGGAAGTAGTGTGGTGAAAGCTGATTCGAAGGCTCAGAGGGGCACTGAGGAAGGGGCGTAAATGGAGGCCTGGACTAGATGGAAAATCAGTCCGAAAATGAACGAGACCGAAGACGGTAGAGAGTATCATCACTTGTCTAATCCAGCAAAGGGAAAACTTGTCGTAAAAAGATGAACAATGATAACGATACTCTTGAGGAAATCTTTATAATGCTCGGCTGCAAGCTCCCATAGAATGTGAAAGAGCTGATAAACAGATTCGTCCCTTCCTGTTCACACTTTGCTATGAACAAAATCGGTGATGGGGCATACGATATTGCTCAAGGACTGGGAAAATATAAATCTTAAAACAAAACTATCTTTTTTTTATCTATAAGATGCATCTCTTCGTACATCCTTTGAAATTAAACGCTACAAAGAAGAAAGTGATCGAAGATCAGGATGAAGTTCATTCATTCCAACGCAGGTCCACGAGGTCATCGGAAATAAAAGCAAAAACACTTTAAAAAAAAAAACGAAAAATTCCGATGAAAACATTTCGCTCAAAATGGTTTATTCCAAGTTGTGCCGAACCATAGAAACCATCGAGAGCATTTCACAAAAGCCGAAGCTGTTCTGAGAACTCCGCACTATTTCCTTTCACGGATATTTAGTCTAAGGGAAAAGCATCCCAGGAATCGGTGGAAATTTTTATGATAGAAATACTTCTGTAAATTCTCGATTCATTTTTTTTATAAAGAACAAAAAGAAAATAAGAGTACAGTAATAACATTACATTCCACACTGACTGCGGAAGTAAATAAATGTCAATTATGGATTTTTACGTCAAGCAAACGACAGGAAATGAAGTCGAGGTTTGACTGCGATTTAACGCTCAACTGATATTGCAATCTCGTCATCAGCTGGACTCGGGTCGGGACAACAAAGTCATTAAACGCGTAGCCAGGAAAACAGTCAGTCATTGCTTGCAAAAGAAAGAACCATACTGTATATAGGTAAGATACTAACATAGACTGCTACTCTTGAGCGGAAAATCTCTCTCTCTCTCTCTCTCTCTCTCTCTCTCTCTCTCTCTCTCTCTCTCTCATGGCGTTAAGAGCCTGTTTCTTTCATCCATCCAAATCCTCTGCTATGTTTTTTGCGCGAAAAGGAAATTGTGGCTCAACTGTCGATAACATTTTGAGAACGACAGACAGAGGCTACAGAACCGAGTGTTACTTCCATCATTCCATCTCCTTTCGCTTTCCTGATGTTTTTTACCTCCCCTGCATTTCCTGTGCTACATCTGCAGCAGCGCAGACGCCGTCAAAAGACTTATCAAAGATTTCTCGACGAAATGTAATTACATCGCAAGTCCTCCAGACGCCAAATTGAACAAAGGAAACATTAAAGCTCGTCAGTGAATGATTGATGGCGAAGGTAAGGAAACGCATTTTATTCCGATGAAACCACCGGCAGTTATTTCCCTTATTCACGATCACCCTCAGGCTGTGGACTCTTCTCCTTGATCTTCAAGATGTGAAATGGGAATTGCCTTCCCAATCATGGACTAAGTCTTCCATGGATGATCGTTAAAGAGAAGATTAATTTTCAAATGTTCTTTCTTGGCCATTTATTGAAGGGAACGACTGAACAATTACAGCGAACTATATTATTACACATTAATAATGTCACGTAACTTCCCGTTTATTCGTATTTTAAATATATTTATAAATTGGTAATTATATATCTATTTATATTTATGCATATATACATACATACATATAATATATATTATATATATTATATATATATATATATATATATATATATATATATATATATATATATATATATATATATATATGTGTGTGTGTGTGTGTGAGTTGCTCAAATATAATATATATATATATATATATATATATATATATATATATATATATATATATATATAATATATATATATATATATGTATATATATGTATATATATATGTATTATATTTATATACATACATATGTGCATACATATACACACATACGAAAGTTCACATGTCTAATTCATTTTTCGCTGACATTTTCTCATCTTTATTGTGAAAAACGTATTGCATAGATGTTAATACTGGCGATCACATTACCAATATCTCTTGTTCACTAATTCTTGATAATGGCACCACATCAAAAATGAAATATTGAACACATTAAGGATCGCAGTCATCTGAGTAAGCTCTGATGGCCGGGTTATATTTTGTTATTTAGGGAAACTGACTTTCAATCGACATTGAATTTATAAGGTTTACAAACGTTGATATCGGCAAACCAGTTCCTTTTAGTCTCTAGGGTAAACAGAATATATCCCCTAATGGGGTATTATTCTTTGCAGAGAGAGAGAGAGAGAGAGAGAGAGAGAGAGAGAGAGAGAGAGAGAGGAGGGAGGGAGAAAGAGAGAGTCCAGATTTCGAAAAGGAAATCAGTGTTGAGCAATTTTCATTTTATAAGACAAAATAAACTGTAATTAAGATGCAAATTTCTTAATTAACAAGTGTATTTTCTAATCAACTATGAATACACTAAAACCTTTATATACTGCAGTGCTTTATCATTTACTATAGTCCTTATCATTTTATTCGATTCTGAATTCTGTTTGACGTTTTCAAAAGTTAAAATAAAAAGGAATAGAAACAAAGGAAAAGAGCTGACTATGAGGGCAGATGAGACGAGCAATTGGAAGGAGCGCGAAGGGATTACAATCAGGGTAGAAATGAGATCAGTTGTACAGAGAATTATAGTCTTCTTCCTCATTCGGCCACAAGAGAACCAGATCTCATAAGCCGTATGAAGCAGATTCTCCTCCCCTGTCTTCTTCTTCTTCTTCTTTTTTTTCTTCTTCTTCTTGGTAGACTGCAATCAGAATTTGCCTCTCTTCTGCAATGAGAATATAACTGGATTGGAATTCATGGAGTCTACCTCTGGACAATCTCCCCCCAACCACACCCCCTTCCAAAAAATCATAATAATTCTGTTTTCTTAGTAGTAATCTCACAAGACTGCTCTCACTGTTAATTACGTATGTTTAAATTCTTCAGTTTTGGATGAAAATCAGATTAGTTTGATTGCTAAAAATCAGTTACCACTTTAGATTATAAAATGTATCAATTCAGTGAGGAAACGAACTATTCTAAGGGCGTCCCATTTCACTTATCGGATTTTTTTTATTGCTTAAGAGAAAAACGAAGTCCCTTGTTTGTCTTTTCTCTGCTGAGCAAAGAATAGAATGTTATACGTTAAGGAAGGGAATCCTAAATGTTTAAAACGAATCTACAACGTAGTCTTTTTTCGCTTGGGACCCAGAAAATACGAGATTAAGATTTGTATTTCTTTGTTTCTCGTTTTTTTTTTTTTTTTTGCGATTCTTGATATTTTTTCAGTCTTAAGGTGCAGGTCTAAAACAAATTACATGAGTAATAAAGGGAATAAAAACTTTCATCTTTTACATTTAAGAGAAGAAATGATGATGAGGTTTGCGTGAAATATATAAAGAATATGTCAAGTAAATATTGAAGTTATCGTCAAGAATAAGAAGTGTAGTAAGAAGTACTGTGACAACACACCAGGTCTTCAGCTTCAACATTAAAAGCAGAGATTTGTCCTTGACAGAGAGAGAGAGAGAGAGAGAGAGAGAGAGAGAGAGAGAGAGAGAGAGAGAGAGAGTCCTTGCTGTTGCAATTACGTTGCCCAGCAGATAACTAGATATAAATGAGGTGGCTTGAGACCATAGCCAAACACGTAGAATTTCTCAAATTATATTTCTAAAATGATCTGTTAACATAATGACTACGGCAGGGAGCGAAAGATTGCACGTAAAAGAAACGATAAAAAAGAAAAAAGGATGACTGATGTCGACAGCTTTCCGGAAGAGGAGAGAAGGAGGACTTTCTCCACTGAAATGAGTGTGACCTAAAAAAAGACATTATTTTCTGCAAAACAGTGTGAAAACAATGGTAATGGATAAGGGAACAAAAGAGAGGACACTTTTATCGCCAAAAACTGACAAGGCGTTCTAAAACCATAACAGGCTAATTGACATCCTTATGAAGCGGTGGATCGGTGTTTTGAGATGGTTTGGTCATGTAGCAAGAATGGAGAAAGATATGTATGCGACAAGAGTATAGTAATCGGTTGTGTTTGGAGATGTAGTAAAGGAAGAATTAGACAGTGATGAGTAGATGGCGTTCAAGATAGAGGGGTCATGAGCTAGTATTTTGAAGTTTTCTGCATGGGTTTTCATGCACGACCGTCGTCTTGTGCTAATGAGAGCTGGCGTTAGGTACACATTCACCAGTCGTTATATGGTACTTTCAATTAGTATTAAGTATTATAGCATCGTCCAATAATATTATGAAGATGACTGTTCTACAGTTTTACAAAAAAGGAAAGTCAACAAAATAAGAAACACGAGCTCTGCTAAGCAAGTAACGTGTCCCACTCTTGGAGCGCAGACACCAGGCCCCCTTGGAAGAGCTCTGTTGAAACAGCTTACTGAATGGTTAAACAGGGTCTACATCCCTATTAATAAACATGTAGGGACAAAGCAAACAACCTCCTCGAGCCATCTTGTCTATGAGGCAAAGACTCCAGGAACCTGATGACATCTGGGCGGGTGCTCAGTATTCCAGTAATGGTACAAAATTAAATGAATATCAATTTCTGGAAACATGAGATGATATATTGTTTAGTGTTGTGGAAATGTAGAGAATTACAGAGAAGAGACAAAGTAGATTGTCGGTCACTCAGTATTTGTTTTGCTGAACTCAGTGTCATATCCCGCTAACTACGAAATTCCTTACCTTTTCAAGATCTTCTTTAAGGCTAGAAGGAACTGTATTCGTTTTTTTCAGTGCGGGAAAGCGACTGCAGTGGTTAACCATAGTAATTTATAGCTATACATACATACATACAAACACACACATATATATATATGTGTGTGCATGTATTTAAATTATATAGACATGAGCTATTTCATGTTTTCCATCATGCCTCATATAAAGTTAGTGTGAAAATTTTTCACAAGCCAGACGAACTGTGTACAGTCTCTGGACGGATGAAACTGTGTGAACGCAACTTTTTGACTCCCTACCAACCGTCTCGAAGCCTGAGCATGACCTAACTTTAGACCTGTGTTTAACCCTGTCAGATTTACCCCTAAAATCATCGGGGAAAAGGATTCGTGTCCATCGTCGATTTTGTCTTGGATGCAGCTAGTTAAATCTAAAAGCTTATCACTAACCTCTAATGCTTTCCTGTAGGCTTGCTGGCAAGTATCTTCAGAAACAACTTCTCTTTCTTGATCTTTCAGAAAATAGTTAGTTTTAAACAAAATTAGAAAGATATCTGCTTAATAATAGAGAAACAACTACCGATCTCCTGTGACCTGGTTTTTACATTTCCCATGTGTGGCTTTCTATATTCCATTTTTTTGTAACTGTTACCTTGCAGGTAAGGCCATTGGATACCAAATTCAGGACCTTTAGATAATTACAGCAGCGGCACAGGAGGAAAGAAATGTATGTTGGAAAAGATGGCGGACTGCAAACCCGAAGGGGAGCCGGGATATCACTGTGACAAACGACCGAGTCAGAGAGAGTTTTCAGTATATAGGAGTGATTCATTACGAAGAGAGAGAGAGAGAGAGAGAGAGAGAGAGAGAGAGAGAGAGAGAGAGAGAGGAGGGAGTAGAAGTACCTCCTTCAAGAGCTTTGACACTAAAGTGAGAGACCCTGAGACGACCCTCGAGGTCCATAAAGTGAGGTGCGGCTTTAACTCTCCATTACCAACAGCACCGGTCGCGGAGAATGGAGGGTAATAGGGAGGGAGGTGGGGGGCGGGAGGTGGTGATGAGTGGGGAAGGGGGAAGGGAGCCGGTAGGAGGGTGAAAGGAGAGGTGGGAGGGAGGGAGGGGCGTAAGAAGGGAGTCGAATGGCACTAATGAATTTCCTCCGTGTAGTAAGGATGTTTTTGTTGTAGTCATATCCCCTCTCTACGCTCTCCTCTTCCTCCTTGCACTCTCCTCTCCCCCATCCTCTCCCCCTCCTACCACCCACCCACCTCAGAAATGTCACGGGGATGGGGAAGGGGCATTAATGCTGCCTGGCTTTAATTTGCGAATCATTTTCCCCGAAATTTCGGTTCGAATCAGCAAAATAGCATAAGGAGCAATGACTTATTTTTGGCATCTAAGATGGGTTTCACGGCACAAGCAAAAGGAAAGAAAAAAAAAAAGTATCGTTCGCTTCGCTTATTTATGACGGCGGGATTTGCGATGTCTTGACGTCATCATTCTTCTTTTTCGCCTTCGTATCGTTTTACCTCATTTTAAAATCACATCCAGACCATTGATTTCTGATGCTCATAAGCATCTTTGAGACGAGGAAATCTCGAAAATGAAAACCTGAGAGTGTATTTTTTTTTTTATCAGACTGTTTTTCAGCGAAATTACTTTTATGGTGGGTGTAAGTTGGTGATTATGAAGTGAGTTCAGTCTCCAGAGAGCATACGTAGATGCATCTGAGAAGCCCCATTGTAGAGCATGACTAATACAGACACTTTCAGACGAAGATTTTTCCTGGATTCGAACTCTGAAAATTCTTCCACTGCAAGAGCTGAACTAACGCATGCCCTCAGGATTTTTCATGGACATTGCATCCTCCGATAATTTAGCGCCTTTCCTTATAGTAATGTATTTTCTTGATGTGTTTGCGTTTCTGTATTCAAAAATAAAATCCCACGTTATTTCAAACATAATCATGATGTAGAATGTTGTGAATGTTATGTATATCCGGAAACGTGTAATATTAACGCGTACGTTCTTGTTGACATTACGCCTTTCCCCTTATATATATATCGAGTGTTGGCATTATATATGTAATATATATATATATATATATATATATATATATATATATAGAGAGAGAGAGAGAGAGAGAGAGAGAGAGAGAGAGAGAGAGAGAGAGAGAGAGAGAGAGAGAGAATCTCCAGATATAAGATTTCTTTCTTCGAGGACCTCTTCTCTATTTCATCACAAATTTTGGATATGCTTGCCACTGCAAAACGTTGAAAACTGTCGGGAAGTCGAGGTCATGGTTGATATAGCCAATGCATGTATGCATATATTAAATGCACACAAGATCTACATTATTATGTTGAACATATTAGTGCATTTCTATATGCATACTAGTGCATATGTATATTTGAACGGCATGTTTGTAAAGCGTGTGGCTTGTATCACCACCTCATGTATTTATTAATTATTTTTTTTCATAATCATCATGTTTCTTGCCACCAATACTTTCGGCGCGTTCCTTTCTTGGTAGCCGGACAACTTTTCTATTCCCCGCTGGTTTCCTCGTAACACTTCTGCTCTCAAACTTAACTACAACAACTATTGTAGGTAAGAACTTGGCAATCCCACAAGACCTTCCCACCATCTCACAGCCAGTCGCCGGAGAAAGTGGGCCAACTCCTGGGGGAAACTAGTTTCCAGTCTCTGTCTATCTTTCCATCTATCCGAAAATGGAGAGTCTTTACAGAGGTTGGAGGCGTTCCCAAATACGATGACGTGGAAATCGTCCGTGGACAGCGAGATCCTGATGTTTTTTGGTACTTGTGAATGAGGAAATTCGCCCGCTGATTCGGAGGAGTGACAGTGAGCAACGGCAATTTGTATTCTGAGAGCGCTTTTTATGATTGTATAAGATCGGAGACTTGATTGCGGTCGGAACAGTTAATCAGGTCCTGATTATCGTCAGTATTTTTACTCGGCATATGCACATGCATGCGCACCAGCGTGCATTTTGTGTATGCATTTTTTATTCCAGGTATATTTGGTTCTTTTCTCTCTTTGTTTCTCCTCGTACTCTCAAGCCTATCATTGTCCCATCAGCATAAATACGTTATAGGGCTTAATAGATGTAGCTCTTCTTAACATAATGATAACTTAAAGAATTGCTGGCAAAAATATTAAAGAAACTATACTCTCCGCAATACCTTTCATGCCAGTGATCGAAACTTCCACCAGCCTCCTAAAATACTGCCGATGCTGTTGACAGGCCCCAGCATAGGTGGCGATGGAGATGAGAAGTTTCCTACGCATTTCCTCCTTTCTCGCCGTTACGCACCTACTGTCGAAGCACCAAGGATAAATTAGCTGACATATCATTAAGTCTTCATGGCCTTGGAGACACGAAGGGTTCACTTCAAACGAATTGCTAACATAGCCTATCAAAGATCAGGGCCGAGTCGAAAGAGAATATTTTACAGAAAATCTTGCTGGCAAACTTGAATTATGGCAATAGAAAGAAACCAGAAAATGAACAAACACTATTGGAAACAAAGGAAACCTGCAGAAGGTCAATCGTCAACCAGTCGACGGTTCAAAAGGCAAAACTTAGTTATGAATATCATCACTTCCCTGGAATGGTCGAATGTTGTTGGATAGCGCATACCATGGAGTCAGTGCATCGCACATCCTTTTCTTGAATACGCGCCTTCAGCATGAAATATCACAATACCCATTTTCGTAACTTCACGTCTCTATTTAGATTAATCTGAATTTTCTATAGCAGAGAATTTTTTCTTTATTTTTCTGGCAACACATCCTCTGAAATTTTGTTTTATGACTTTGCTAAATTACAAATCAAACCTAACCAGTGCCGTGGCTGAAATGGGATCTTTCTAGCGATGACATGACGTTAAAATCGTTCATTTGAGAATGGATGAAATTCGGATCGGAAATTATCCCAACACTGATTATTCTTTTTTATTCTCTCTCTTAACAATAAATGAAGCAAGGAAGTGTCGTTCCACTCAGAATCCTCCAAATCAACAGGACCCTCGTGTCCTGCCTAGTTCGTGGCTGAAGAAAACGCAGAAATAAGAGCTAATGATAAGAAGTGGGGCCAAACGCACATTGTGGCTAAAAGGGAAGTTTGAGGTCAGAAGTTTTCTAAACGTTGTCTGCAACTTTACTGAGTCATGAAAGCTTCCACGTCCCGTTGCTGTTGCACGGCACTCTGACCGTGTGATATCAGTGTAATTACTTGCTTTAGTTTTTACAGCATACATATCTCAGAAAATCTGTCGCTTGTGAAATGTGAGGGCTCTCCATTACCCCTGTTAGCTGTAGGTGAGCGGTGTTGAATGAAATACTGTCAGGGCACAAATTTATTCCGAAACAACGAAGATTAGTCTTTCAAGTGACCCCTACTTATCGGTCTGCTAGTCTGCAGTAACATCAGCAACCCACTGAAAATTATGATGAAGGTCCTTTAATGCTGAAGAGATTTTCGTTTTGCTTTTTAGTCGTACAAGATCATTTTTCCCAAAACACACTCACATACACACACACAAACATATACACACACACACAAACATTATATATTTTATATATATATATATATATATATATATATATATATATATATATATATATATATATATATATATATATATATCTTTCGGAAAGAACTGCAAGTTATTGTATAGTGAATAGCAGGGCAATATAACTGACAATCTGTGGCAATATTTGGTGCCCCCACGAAGAAGACAAGATCGAGACGGGACACTGCTGCAATAATTTTCAGCGAAGTTAGCCTTTTCCTGGGTTGCTATGGTAAGCCCGCTAAGCGTAGCTAATCAATAAAAGAATGAGGGAGAAGCAAGGTGCGGAAATTATAGTAAAGGTAGAGGCCAAAACTAGAAAAGAAAAACCAGTGGGTTCAGTGGCTGTTGCTCATAGACGCTAGGTCGCTCATCTGAGCAGATTACAAACCAAAAGAACTAGAGGGTATTTTGATTCCTTGTCAGGGTTTGCTTACTTTCCTTTGATGGGAGTTATTATGCAGCCTTCAGATTTTTCCCAAGGGCTTAGAGCCTTCAGAAAGTCTTTGCAGTGAGTCTTCTTACTTCCAAAACAAAACAGTTTGAATGAATTAGGCACACCTATAATGTATTGTCACGACCATACGTACCTGGTATTTTGACTTTTTATCTTTTTGTCTCCACGTTTCATTTTCTTGATGCCCTGCATTGCAGATTTTCATTAGAAGATAGCTTTCACGAGACTTTGTCGTTAATTTTAAGCGATTGCTACTAACTTCTCTTACTGAGAAAGAAGGAGTCTACTTGAGACCACTCAGTTCTACACGTGATCACATTCCAGGAAGTACCGTAGATTGCAGAGAGAATGAGAGAGAGAGAGATGGTAACACATAAATTGAAATCGACAACAAAAATTGACCGTCACTGTTGGTCTGATATTAAGAAAAATAAAACATTTCGGTGACATCTGAGGTTAACAGGTAACAAAGCTCTGACATATGCGTATCGGACCAGACGCACACACTCAAGCACATGACCAAAGTCAAAATGCGACAGAAAACTAAATCCCTGAAGTGAAAAAAGAAGAACCCCCTTAAGAGTTTATGTGTCGGTGTATCGTTTCTTGGGATGCCAGTGATGTTTTCAACACGCTCTGAGCAGATCTGGTAAGACGGCACGAGTTTGGGTCGACATAATAGAGGCTAAGGAAGCAGGTCTTCCACGTCTCCCTTCCTCTCCTCCAACTTTCTGCTCCATTGGATCAGCCGTTTTTGGTCGCTTCAGCTGTCTGCCTTTTGACACTCTCCTCCTGTAATACTTTTGGGAAATATTCCTTCTCCTTCCCCCTTCTTTTTCTTTTTTCTTTATTCTTTCTCTAGTAATGCTTCTCAGTGTTTTGCCTTATATCGTTTTCTTCAGTCTTATCACATCTTATTATTTTGCTTATTTTGATCTTTTATCCAATTTTCTTGTTCTTATACATGAAATAATCTTTGACCTCCGACTTCTAAACTTGCTTCCAATTACAGCTCACTAGTAGAAGCTACAAAACTCTGCTCCCAAATCCTTTGTAGCTATAATCTGTTTCTTTCTCTCTCTCCCTCTCTTTCCATCTTTCGGCTGACAGTAAATATCGGTACCCGCCATAGTTTACAAAAATATCGGCTCTGGATATTTACCGTCAGCACTACGAAAACAGACTAGTTTTCGTGTACATTTGTTGGAATTGTGGATTGCACAAAAACCTTTCCTTTCCCTATTTTTGGTAAAGATATGCCTCAGATGAAGTGTCATTCATAGAAAGATGAATAAAATGGTGCCCCCGTCATGTGAATGAACAAGATGAACGTGAGAAAAATGTTAGAAAATCCCAGCATTGAAGTTTCCTTGAAGATTGCATCATTGAAATTGGGGTTACACTATCTGACTTTTCGTCACCTTAATTTTGAACGTACATTAACTGAGTGGTGTCCCACACCTCAGATATAAGCTTAGTTTTTTGCCACTGCAGATTTTGTTACTCAAGATTAGAACAAAAATTAATAAGGCCAAATATTTATTTCTCTGAAGCCACGCATCGTGTCTTAATAGGCTTTAGCGGCCGATGCGTGGAATTCCGGTCACTTATTAAAAAGACGATTTCCCTTCATTTACCCTTTTAGATTTATTCACGGACCGCTGCCAAGGCAGTGGCCTTTTATGAGTAAATCTTTCCTGTTATCATCTCTATCTGGTCCTTCGAGTTTTTTTAACTTTATTTCGTTTTTCTTTCTCTTCCCCTCGAATAAAATCAAAATTTCTGGTTTTGCGTCAAATAGTTTTCAGTCTTTTATAGAACACTCTTTTTTTTTTCTCCCTCTCTTTTGTCGACCATTTTCTCTCTTGCCTGTGGGCCTCGTTTTAAAATTTTTGCCTTTCAAAATGTTACCCATTTTCAGGATTTTCCCTTTCCTCTATAACTCTTCAATTTACCCAACCTTCCTCTCATTATCCATACGCTTTTATCTCTCTTTCTCTCTCTCATTAACATTCACCTTTATCTCCACTTCCTATATCACCATCTTCTCCACTTCCTCCTGCTCCTTCTCCTCGAGCTCTTTGTCCCTCTCCTCGTATTATATATTCCTCTTCTCCTCCTCTCTGAGGTCCTCCTACCCCCAGTGACGTCACTCGAAAAGCCTCTGTATCACACCTCGCGACCCTGCAAGCGACACTGCTCCTCCTTCATGAGCGTAAAATAAACTCCCGGATGTGTAGCGCTTGGAAAAAGAACTCCGCACCAGGAATAGCCTACTCGATTTTCTTTGAAGAATGAGATTTCCCTCTCTCTCTGTGTCCATCCCTTCTTGCTTCTTCGCTTGACTCAAGTGCTAAAATGAAAAACTTTCCTAAGTTCCATTTGTTTGTGGTCAGTCTCTGATATATTATATATGTCCTTCATGGCCCTACAGCACCCTTTTCATTTTGTCATCATTGCACCGGGTTCGTAACGTTGTTGTTATGACGTGGGTGAAATCCCTTTTTCCAGTACTTTTACTGTGAAGAAATTTGAGTTTAAACAACACGCGCAGATATAAAAGGGGTCATGTTTCTTTTTTAGGCCTTTCAAAGAAGGGGCTTTTATGGAGTTTTATGGGGCCCCTGTGTGTCGAATAGTGTATAATTGTATATAATTTTGACCACCACTTAGAGGTGCCTCCTCACATCTTTTGTTTGTTGCCATTGTTCTGGTGTGCTTTGTTCCATATCTCATTGTTTGGATTTCTTTGTTCATTTGAGCTTATTTTTTTCCTGGAGGCCCTGCTTCTTAGATGTCCGCTCTGAGGATGACGCTTGAGGGATGAAAAGAACTCAGGGGAGAAGGATAAGAAAGAATGGATGAAAGAAAGAGGACCCAAAGAAACTGGAGGAAGAATTGACAAAAAGAAAATTCGAGGGAAGATAATGGAGGATGAAATCAAGAGAACTAAAAAAAGATGGCCGGGAACAATAAGAGGAAATTAATTAAAGGCTTTTTGAAATTATAAGGTATATGCAAATGAGAGAAATAAAATTCCTGAGAGAAAATCTGGAAGACAGAAATGGACTGGTAAAAGATGAAAGATAAAGCAATGATAGGAGAACAGAAGAAATGAGGTGGAAACATAATGGAAAAGGAATTGAATGACTAAGAAAGTCTGGAATTCCTCAGTGAGAATAAAGGAAAACAAAAAAAATGAGTAAATTAATTAAAGGGGAACCGACAAAGAAATTAGGGAAAGATAAGAAGTAGGACAGCGATAGAAACTGGCAATATAAAGTAGTAGGTAAACAAAAAGGATTGTTATCAAGATAGAAGAAGATTCAGAAGAACGAGGAGAATGGATGATAAAGAAGGAAACGAGATAGGACTAGGGCAATTTAACGTGTAAAGAAGAGAAAGATTATTAAGCAAAGAAATACGGAAAGAAGGGGAATAATAGACTAACGTAACGAGATGGGCAAAACAAAAGTGACGAATCTCTCGAAAAAGTAATGTAATAGTGGAAATAAAAGAAAGGAGAAAGAAACAAGACGCGAAATACTGGAACTAGCAGAAATGAATAATGAACAAGGGGGTGGTGGGGGGAAGAGAGGTGATGATGAAATAATGAAAATGAAAAAGGAAACAAGATGATAAAGAAAAACGCAAGGAAAGGTGGGGAGCAGCTCGTTAAGGAAAAATGCATGGCGCGTACATGGAAATGGAAAAATGAGGAGAAAACGTGATCGCTTAAACGACTGAGAAAGAGACAGCAGGAATTCTTCCATCGAAGCTGTGAAGACGAAGAATGTACCGAGAGTCAGTCCCCGTGCCTGCCTGACCCTTCGTTCACTCCTCGGGGAGGCGAGGATGGCCACTGGGTGTAGATGACATTCTGGGATTTTGTGCCTCTCCGAACGGATCCTCCCATGGCCTGCTTTGTTATTCTTTTCCTACTATTTATTCTTTTCTTATAGAGGATTCCTGAAAATTTCAGCCAAATTCTTTCAGATCGCAGGTACAAAAATCACGGTAATCAAATGACTGTAAGAAAAATAAAGCTTTGGTTTTGCTAATTGCAATTTTTATAACATCATTCTTTTCCCTCTTTTTCTCCTTCTTCTTCTCTATTTTTATCATGCACCACGTTTCAAAATTGTCTAGATCTCTGGACTTTTGGCCAACACTGTTCAAATTACAAATATGAAAAGAGGACAAAAATTGACTATTGACGGAAGAAATTGTGTTAATGTCTGCAAAGACGGGCAAAGTTCAGCACAAAGAAGCATTGTTCGGACAAGAAAGAGAACTGATAAAAATTGAAACTTCACTTGACAGATAAAGAAGCCGAAACAATTTCCGGAGTTACCGAAGAGTTATAACAATTAGCAAACTTCCTGAATGAAAACCGCCTGGGGTTTTCATCGCATAACTGGCGAAGATGAAAACACCGCTATCGAATCGATAAGGAGGGGGACCTGAAGGATTGAGGTTTTGAGCTTTATTGACTTGAAGAAGATTCTTGGAGATTTCAGTTGAAAAGGAAAATGGGAATTCTAAGGTACAGTGATATTTTAAATGCTGCATGAATATGTTGGAAAAGGGAATATGAAATTAAATCTTGGTTATATTGCACAAACATTTCATCACTCGGAAAAGAAGGTAAGGGTTTAAGCATTCCAGAGCATTAAACCATTTTCGTGAGTTTCAAGGTAAAAGAGGGAACAGAAATTTTTCAGGTTATATTGATACAGCAATTCCTGTTTAGACTGAAAAAATTTTTTACAATTGTAAATTTATTGCAGTTCAAGTAAGTAAAACATTCGAAAACCATTGAGAATTCTAGCAATTTTATGAACAAGTTTACTGAACTTTACTGAAGACCTTTTTGGAGCAAAGGCTATTGACCTAATAGGCTGTAAGAATGCACCATTCGTAAAGGAGAGTTAAGTGTTGTCAGTTCTTTATAAGTAAATAATTCTTTATTCTTCAATTTACAACCTTAGTGAGGATAACTTTATCAATTTATGACAATGCTTCAGAGGAAATGTCTGAAAATAATAAAATGCTTAGGTCGCTACTTAGAGGCGGTAAGTTGCTCCTGCTGGTTTTAAGTTCGACGCCCTAGAAAGCGTCACTAAAATACGAGGGGCGGAGAAACAGGAAATGTAAAACTATTTCCAAAACCCCTCGAGATTCTTTTTGGATGTCAACAACGTCTTATCTCTACAACGTCGCAAACACAGCCCATTTCAATAACCTCTGACCTAGAACTCATCTCATAAGAGTTAACATAAAGGGTCCCACAACTGACTCCTACTTTCACTTGCTTTCTATAGGTTGGTGTGCATGTGACGTCCCTTGTTTCTTACAGCTGTTTAATTGGTACTAACAAACTCAGCATCGTTCCCGGTCCCGCTCTAAGTTTGTTAGTCTTCGTCAAACATAAACCAAGAGCCCCGGCAGTCACCTTGTTCCTGAGGTGGCCGTCCAAGCGCCCCGCTGTCCATAATTCCACTCTTGCCTTTTACTCCAGCCACTATTTTCGTATTCAAATATTAGGTGGTGGTGGGCTGAGACGGGAGCCACAAAGGACCCTCGAGAACCTCCAGCTGCGAGCTGTGAGGAACCAAAGGACCTCATAGTGATAGAAAATCTCGTGGGATCTCTGCGCTGCGGGGTCTCTCTCTCTCTCTCTCTCTCTCTCTCTCTCTCTCTCTCTCTCTCTCTCTCTCAATATGCACATGCACACAATATATATATATATATATATATATATATATATATATATATATATATATATATATATATATATATATATATATATATATATATATATATATATATATATATATACTAATATGTATATATACTGACCAACCTGGCGTTGCCTGGGAAATCTCTGAATGACAACTCTCTCTCTCTCTCTCTCTCTCTCTCTCTCTCTCTCTCTCTCTCTCTCTCCTGTTTAGATAGTTGTTTCTATTACATTGCATAACATTTTTGACGTTTGATATGTCACCCCTTCTCACCCCCCATTCCTATCATGGCTAAACTTGGCCTTAAAGGGAATCTGGAGTGTGATTATTCATATCAGCAACCTCAAAAACTATGGGTTAGACACTAATATCTGTCATTTTTGACATTTTACTTTTCACCCCTTCTCAACCCCACTTCCTATCAGGGCTCAACTTGGACTAAAAGGGCATCGGGAGTGTCACCATTCATCTGAGCGACCTCAAATGCTATGGATTAGACACTAATATCTGTCGTTTTCAGTTATTTCTACATGTTGCACCCCCACCCCCATTGGTGCCAGGGATGTCTTACCCCGCCCCCCAAGTATTTTTTTCCAGATAGTAATTCATATGTGTACCGAAATGAGGTATGATAAATTTTGTAAAGTTTATTCAATTACTAAGTCTACGGGCAGAACCAGCCCCGTTTCA